>NC_044191.1:21666525-21794025 GCF_900880675.1 Sparus aurata | reverse complement strand
GGCTAAGTCATTGTTTTTTCTTTCACAATTTTAACATAAAATTGATTTAACTTTATTCATTAGTTTCATTGTTTTGTGGCTCAGTTCTATTGTCACAGATTCCTCCAAAGCTTTGGTTGAAGTTGATTTATATGTACAATACACATCGACAGTGACAGACCTAACCCCGACGCATGCACAACAATCTAAACTACACCCAATCAAATTCATGTGGTGCTTCACAGATATTAATGTTTTATTGCAACAGTTCACACCATTTGGCCCCCTGTCAGACCATCAATGCACCGGGCTGTTCTGTCACCCATGTTTCCACTCGTCGGTCCGATCTCTGTATCTCACTGAAAGAGAGGGTTGCACCCCTGTTTGAACATCAGAGCCAAACGTCTCTCTTGTATTGCCAAAACCTTCATTTGAAAAGTGCTATACAACATTTTCCAACCTCAACAGTTACTAGGTCCACTGGTGCTCATGTTTTTGATGATTCGTGTCCGTCTTAAAGCAACGTGAGATGTCTATTTTACACACATTTATTGCTCCGTAGCAATGCATCCAGACAGAAAACAAACTAAAAATAAAAAAAAGAACATAACACATTCCTGCACATTTGTATCAGCACTACTAACCAGATCAGATCCGATGCATATTCTTTAAACGGTTGAGTGGCGCACATCTTGACGTTGTTTGCTATTTGGTGGCAGTGTTGTGATCATCAGGCACCTGCCAGGTAGAAAGGTCCCTAGCTTAGCAATCGAAACTATTTTTATTTTTTTTTTTTCACGAGCATGTTCTAATGCAGCCCTTCTTTTTCATGCAGTTGTATGCTTTAATTTTGTTGTGATTGCTGATACCCCGCACCGCACACGGTTGCTCACAGTTGTCATTAAGTATTTGAAAAACAGCTCTGTTACACAGTCATAATGATTAATACATTGATAAGAACTTTTACAAATGTGTCAAGACGACTGTTTAAATCCATGCATTTCATGCATAGATGATGGTCATCCTCCGAGGCCTGCAAAGCCTCGCTGTGGAGACAGAGAGAGTCGAGTGTATACTGCATGTCCAGCCACTTTTCCAGCCAGTTACCTGTCTGTTCAGACCTCCACGCCTTCCTTCCCAAGAGCTGTTAACCTGCCTCGCCCTTCGACTGAAGCCCCACTGCCTGTGAATGAATGAAACTATCCACGCAATCACACGCACATCCCTACAAAGACCCTCTTATCTGTTTTCTTACCAAGCTATTGTCATTCCCGAGTGGTTTTTTTGAACACTGTTGCACCACATATAATATCACAATGTTTTCCAGACCCTGGCACATAACACTTTCTAGCCCCCAGGAATATATTTTCTGTCCCAACAATATTTCACAGATTGCTTTCTAATCAATTCTACTAAACCGCATGGTACACTGGACAAATACAAAACTGGACAGTCACTACACTTCTCTCTATAGCTGCCACCATACTGAATGCAACAAATGCACATAGCTATTGAATACTAAATGTTATTTTATTTTATTATTTTTTTTTACGAAGAGTGATATGTATAGTCAGCTGTCCACACCAAACACACTGCTGTATCTTTGTAGGTGAGGTCCTGTTGTCCTTGAAATCTGTCTCTGACCCCATGTAGTGTCCGGGGTGACTTCAGTTTCTCTGCAGTCGTTCGTGGGCCTGTGTTACAGTTGTGTGATTGTCTGTTTTTTATTTGTTTTTTTTTGTTTGTTTGTTTTTCAATCCAGCTCCATCTCCTCAGTCATTTATCTGCAAGGCAGCCTTTAGGTGGTGGTCAAGGCTGGGGAAAAGCCACCACTCCTATTTCATGCCGCTCCGCAGCACCTGATTGGCCGCAATGAGCATGACGCTGATGATGAAAGCGATGGCGAAGGCGCATATCAGGCTCTTGCGCACACAAGTTTGCTTGACCTGCTGCGTCGGGCTGGAACCTGGGCAGGAGGGAGATAGGAAAAAGATTACCCGCGGGCCCACTGAATCAGGTGTTATTTACTGCTTGATAGATATCTGATAGTAATTTCCGAATGAATGAAAGAGCTCATCACAAAAGCTTACAATTACATGAAGACAATTATAAGGGATGATCGTCGCCAAGGAGATTTGTTTTCACACCTGTACGCTGCGTAGCTGCATCTAGATTGAAATGCCGATTAGAGTTTTGGAACAACAAACAAACGAATTGGTGCATGAGCGGCATTATAAAAAGGACGTGAAAGGACGACGTATACCTGCAAAATCATCCCCAGTGAGAACCAACTGCATACGAGGAAAAACAAACGTTCACAGAAAAACCTTAATATCTGTCATACCTTATTTCTTTCCGAGCAGACAATATATCTTAAAATGATTAAAATTGATCTTGCTCGTGATTTATCTTTTTTTCCCCTCGAGGGGTCATTGCTGTTCCTAGAGAAAAAAAAAATAACACCTCCTGTCCCAAAAGTCGTTTTTCCAGCAAAAAAAGAAAAGATTGCAATCATTGTAAAACACAGAATGGGTTTGTAATGCTCCAACAATCGTTACACCTACACATTAGATAAATGACCCTCTGTAAACGAACAATTAAAACAGAGGCAGCAATTCGCCACCATCAGTAAATCGTCATTTTGTAATGAAAAGGTGAGATGTGCTTTCTCACTGCGGACACAAAACGTGCCTCTGCCTCGGCTTCTGTTAGGGATTTCCTTTCAAATGAGCTCCGGAGGGCGGCGTTTTCTCCACACAGAGCCTGCGTAGGCGGACTGAGCTTTAGCGATAAATAGCGTGGTAATTTTTTCAGGTGAGGAGAAAAGCGACGGGGAGAGAAGGAACAATGTAATTTGCTGTGCACAGTTGCTCAAATTAGAAAAACATCTTCCTAAGAGGGCACAGCTTTTTTATACACTGCTGATAACTGGCTGGAGAACATTACGATCTGTTGAGGCTGCTGATGGGAGAAACTTGTACCACTGTTGTTTCAACAGCACAGCTCTCCACGTGCGATCGCTGCACTTTGGTGCAAAATAGTGAGGAAGGAAAGAAGCTCTGACTGTGAGGAAACCTGCAATCTGTTCATTTAAAAAGAACATTATTACTAATATATTGTCACTGGTGTGTATCAAAAGACAACAGATGACAAATGAGTAGATGCGTTCTACTCAGAACCCAGCGACTGAAGAATGGCAAGACCTGACAACTCAAAAGTCAAGAGCACTTCCATAAATAATATCATACATGGTGTCTTGTCATGGCCATATAATATTTCAACACCCCACGAGAAGCTCCGTCAACTCTAAATCAAATCATGTAGTTTTATGGAAATGCTGCTTACACCTTAAAGGATCATTTCCCCCTAATCGCAAACCCCTCACCTGCGCCTAGAGTGGTATTTAGACATGCAGATAATGAGGGTTTCATTTTATTGAGATATCCACCTCTGATATTCAGATAAATTAAAGTAAAGCAAATTTATTTCAGCAGAAAAAATTCAGCAGGAGGGGAGTTCTGGTAGGCCCGGTCTGATACCACAGCACAGTCTCACTCGTCAGCTCGATCAATGGCCTCGAGCTTCAAACTGCAACACTGCCTACCCCTCGAGCATCAGCTTTGCACACTACTTTTTACATCTAGCTGGACTTTCAAAATAAAGCTTGCAGACAAACGTTTCACCTATTATAACATAATATTACTTTTTGACTATTATTAACATTGTGAAACAGGCAAAGTTGTTAGGTTAAGGCACCAAAACTATTTGGTCCGGTTTAGGAAAACATCCTGCTTTGTGCTAAGATAACATTCAGTAAAGTCACTTATGCTATTTGGTTAACTTAATAAGGCAATCTAGCCTTAAAACAACTCAGTGACACTTGTTTCCTGGAGGAAAATCCTCATGACCCATCCAACCACCACCCAATTTGGAATTGCAACGGATGGATCGTGCTTTTGTAATTGTTTGAAGTTATCCTTAGCCTTTCTTAATGCTTGTTCATCCACAACTCTCTTTCTCTCTCTCTCGTCCCACTTCCTAATCAGCTGACTGTGGGCACTTACTCTTTCAGTTAAACCAACTGGATTTTGCCACTATTACATCAGCCAAACATGTTGAGGCTGTCAAACCATAATTGGTGTCGCCTCTCTGCCGTCCTGTCAGCTGTCATATCAGTATAAAATCACTTCCAGTGCCCAGGTTGAGGTTGTCAGAGTCTACTCCTCATCACATCCAGATCTTTAGCCATTCATCTTCATCTCAAACAGTGTCATTCACTCAGAATGGAGTCTCTCCTCGTTGAAATTAAATGTGTATATGTTACTGTCTAGTTTTGGCCAGTTATCAGAAACAAAAACAGAGGATGAGAATAAGAAGTGCAGGAGGTATAGGAGGTTCTTCCTTACTGTCTATATCCACCTGGCATTCCCCCGGGTTCTCTATGTGGTTCTCCTCAGTCATGATGATGTTCTCGATGTCTTTCATGGAGAGGTGATCGCAGAAGGTGTCGTACAGGAGCCTCTTCAGCTCTTCCACCGTTAACTTCTGCATGTCACACTGGAGATATACACACACAACTGAACATTAACATGGACAGGGCCTGACGGATGCAACACAACAAACAAACACACACACATACACACATACAGTCAAATATGGAGACATGCATTTACACATGCACACACACATAACACATAAAGAGGAAGTGAACAATAACAGCAAAAATAACAGTGTGCGAAAGGGAAATATGTTGATAAGTTGTGCGCAGTTAACATTTGACTGTGGAAACCTCAGTTTCTATGAATTGACGTGTTAAAATTGCGCGTTGCCGACTACCCCAAGTTTGAATGTCAGATGTTTAAGCAGCGTGGTTTGCCTGCCAGACAACTGAGTTCATATTCCTCTATTTCAGTCAAAATTACAGCACCTGTGATGTCACCAGTTATGATGATGCAATGCTGACATCATTTAGGTTAATATTAGTTGACATTTACCTTACAACTCTTTTTGCTTTAACATGTCACTCGGAGGTAAGTACCAATACTTGCACAGAGTAATGACTCTAACCACATATATATTGGTTTCCTATTAACCTTGCTTTCACTGTGCTAATTGTCCCGGGCTGCTGGGACAGATGTTTTCCACAGAATTGAAGGCAGCATTACCGCACAAATGAAATACGTCTGACGATCAAAAATACATTATTACAAGCTATAGTCTTGCATATAAAGTTTTACGTGAATAAAAATGCAGACGTATTGTCAACATAATGAACTCAAACATCATGGAACATCTCATACTGTTGTACATTTTGGCTCCTTCACACACAGCAGCAATGCACTGTATTTTATAAACTGTAAATATCCTATTCTAAAAATTAACTAAAAATGTCAGATAAATTTAATTGAGTGAAGAATAGAACTCGTCTCATAAAATACATAACATAAAGTTGCAAACAATGTAAATATTTGCCTCAAAGTTCTTGTTCTGAGTAAATGTACTTGCTGACATCCAATCATTGTTTTTATATCTAATTTTGAGCTGAATGTAAAGAATCCTTGAATGACTTAAACCAAGACTGTCAATAACAATATCCCTGCAAAAAAAAAAAACACCAATCCAGGCTCGGCGGCTGTTTGGAAAGCTCATCCATGTTACTCATTTTCAGCTCAGCCAGAGCCGAGCGCACCAGTGGGACCGGAGGCTCTGTGTGATCAATCCAGCATCGCATGCTTGATACCACCATTCCCATATAATGTTGTGTGAAGCAATGCGGCCCTCCGCAACAGTCCCCTTGGGTTGTCTCGACTCTCCCAGCGTGTGTCTTTGCTTGTGATTCCTCTTTTTTTATACACTGGCTGCTCCAAGAATTCCCATAAATCCCCTCTTTCTCACTCCATTTGCAGTCTCTCTTTCTGACATTCACGCTGGCGCTGTTATCACCTTACTACAACAAAGGCAGCTACGACACGAGCTCCTTCCCATTAATTTCCACTCCACTGTCAGAGTGAGCAGTTGATTATCTAATGAGGTGTCTGTAAATAAATTAATATCTCTTTTACATAAAAATTGACTTTAATGTTCTAAGTAATAAGACTGACGCCACACACGAAGAGGCGGAGAACGTCTTGATAAAAGAAAACAGTTCTTCGGGGAATCCAAACCTCTCCAAGATTAAAATTCCCCCGATTAACGACCCAGTGGATGTGGCAATTAAAACTGGTTTTCCTTTAAAGTCATACAGTGGCACAGTCTAAATGTTTCTGCACTTGGATGTTTGCTACCGCTGTGATTCTGCTGTGGAACTTATCTGGCATCCCAGCTGCCGTCAGCTTCGGGCCCAGAAGAGTGACAAACTCCTCAAAGTCCACCTGGCCATCGCCTGCGGAAAAAAGAGAAGCAGCCGGTGTTTATTACCGCTGGTTTTTCTGCCTACAGTCCAGGCAAACAGAGAGTGAACAGCCTCTGGGATTTGTGGTTCAAGAGAATATAATCCACTCCGTGTCTGTGTTGCCTCACCGTCCATGTCCAGTCTCTGGATGATGACCTCCAGCTCCACCTCGTTTGGCATGTAGCCCAGGGAGCGCATGGCCATCCCCAGCTCCTGCTTTGAGATGAACCCATTCCCATCGCGGTCAAACACTTTGAAGGCCTCACGGATCTCTGCAGAGAACACACACGCACACGCACACACACACACACACACAGAGGAGCTGAAGTCTTGCGGTAGAGCAGGATATGAAAGTGGGAAATGTTCCACGCACCAAAGACACATTTGTTATGCCGCATCAATGCTTGAGTCATAGTTATATGGGGGTTGGCAGCTCAGGAGAACAAATTCCACCAGTGAAATAAGAAAAAATACCCTTGAACAAAGAGCTGAGATCAGAACAAATTGTCAACACTTTAAAGGGCAGTATTCCCTGTACTTCTCTTATATTTAAAATTTCATGAGGATGAATCAAACCTATGAAGTGTAGCTCTCCAGGCTGACAAAATCTACAGAGCTTTAATGCCAAAAATAATCAAACTGGAATATATTCTGCTCTCAGACTAGGTGGAAAAATCTACCCGATGGTTGCATTTCCTAAGTTCCCATCGGTTCAATTATTTCTTGGAAATAAAAAAAGGTTTGAATAAGATACCCAGAATTTGAATCAATTACCGACACCTGAAAATTACTGCTGAACTCTGATGTGTAAGTGTGTAAATCAAATAATAATGTAGAAGGATTACTCGTACTATCATCCACTGATAAATGGATTGGAATGGATCCACTGCAAAAAAATATCTGTTGGAGTCTCTGTTTTTTAGAGTCTCTCTCGTAGTCAGTATTCTTATTTTTGGTCAAGAATATTTAATTTTGATGTTTTCACTTATTTTAGGAGTACTCATTAAGATGTTTTCGTTAAACATGTAAGAATTGGCCACCTGTTGAATTCCTACTCAAAACAAATAGTGGCCGAGTAGGCTAATAGTCAAGCCTATGATAATTTCTACATCGACGTTCACACTGCGTGCTAGCAGTGTGAACGGATAGACATGCTTTTCAAAGTCAGAACGTCAGAACTGTTCCTTCATCTTCTGTTGAAAATGTCATTTTTAGAATGCCATTTTTTGAATTCTTACAAATTGCAACTTTAAGTGTTCTATTAGATTAGTAGTTAAATGTGAATTTTTGGTCGTCTCAGGTCCAGAAGTATTACATTAATCAGTTTTCCTACTAAATCTTTTCGGCCCTTTCAATAAGTGATTTAACAAGTGATTGTCTACATAATACATGGTCCTTTTGTTTCTGCGCTTCTGTACGAAAGCTTATCTGCTGTATGTCCGTGGAAGATTCATGCCTCTTCCATTTCCAGTTTTTGGATGATTTTGGTGTACTTGTGATGCATTTGGATTGCACGTTGTGTTGCCAGTATTAATAGTGGTTAAAGGAGGCTTCCAAGTCTTTGTGAGATTATTCTTTTCTGGTTGAGAGCAGCAGATGAACTGTAGGTGTTGGGCTGCTTAAGTTTTTATCCAGAGAGTGCGTTTTGTTTGAGTAGCTGCTGCTCTGTTTCTAAAACGCTGTCATGTTGAATCATACTTCCATTGTCCGGTTCATGTGATAGTCACACCGCCATGTTCAACCCAACTACCAGAAAAAATGTACGCTTCTTCAAACAACAATATGTTGATACATTGCATCTCTTTGGATTTAATTTTCAATGTTATCTAACGGCAATGCTGTACTTAGGGTCTGGTTTGGTTTAGGAACAAAAAAATGCTTAGTTAGGGGTTAGTAGGGTTATGGATCTTGGTCTTCTTTAAAATATCTGTTTTGGTTGCCTTCAACACAGCTGGAGATGTCATGACTTCCCACCAAAAATATTCAGTAATTACTAAGTTTGAAAACAAAGGCTTGAACTGCTTGGCATCTTTGTCACCTAGGTGAACTCCACTACCATCCTTCTCCCGATATAAGTCAGGTCATTAAGATGTAATGCGACCATTGTTGCCCATTTGTTATCTTTCTGGGCTGACTCCTCAGATTTTTGGAAGTCCAATATGAAACCACTGGAAGAAGTCGACATTGAAAACCTGGAGTTCTGTGCCTTAAAAGGAGTGAAGGCAATTCTTAATAAAGGTGGTCGATTGTTGAGTCTCGACTCATTCCCAGGTCGTCAAATACAATAAAATGGGAGTGAGAGTCAACAATCAACTATCTTTATCAAGAATTGCCTTCTCCACTTTTGGTTATAGCAGCCATTACCGCAGTTAGTTTGTGATCAACAGAAAAAGGGGGGCAAACAATCTGTATCTTCAACAGAAACTCAAACCAGATAGTAAAATAAAATCCAATGAAAAGACGTCACAGTACTTGAACACTGTGTAGAAGATGTGCCCTGCTGCTAATGTAGAGCCACAATCACTAAAGGAAATCTTAAAGCTGTTAATTCCTCAGTTCAGGCACACTGCATATCCCCCCTCACTCTCAGCATGTTTACTCTTCTTGAAGGATTGATTCCTATCATTTATATGCAAGAGAAAGTCTCCTACAATATTAGACCCGTCCGATCTGCGTGTCACACGACTGATTAGCACACAAAAGAGCAGAGCAGGAGATGAATCTTAAAATAAGGCTGATGGAAATCATCAGGAAACCACATGAAATAGCTGCAATCTCTCTAATCTGGCATTTGGTGGAATCCGAAGCTTGAAAAATGAATCGCTGAAGAGTTATATTCAGTATTTGTAATGAGGGTTCAGGGACATTTTATGAGCATTACAGATCAGGTCAAAGGTTGTAAATGAAGTGCAGCGTGGAGTTTTGAATGACTTGTGAAAAGAAAACCTGAATGAAGCTGCTAAATAATGTGTAGCTTGTTACACAACTGAGTGACAATAACAGCCTGCCAGGTAGGCAGATTTAAATGACTTTCCCTTCTCAGTATTACAGCCAGTTACCGCTTGTCAAGTTGCTCGAGTGCAATAATGAAAACAAACTTTATCAATCCGCTGCAAAGTCTTGTAAATGGGAATTGCGGCTCCGGTGATTTGTGTCAGAAAGGCGATGAATGGCCGAGCCTCTGGCCAAAATCCACAGCGTGACAGTCGTGACAAATATTTCAGCAGGTAAAACAAAACATGAAATATCGATGATGGCAGAAAACAGTGTGTGTCATTCTGTGTATAATGTGGCTGCGCGGCTTCAAGGAAATAGTTTGTTACAAATGCGAGTGCACATCCGCAGAATAGAAACCCCGCCACAGGGACAAGGGTCCTCGCCAATCGTGTATTACAATGAATTGCATCTGGGCATGCAATCTATAAAAGAGGGAGCAGTGTGACATTCATGCAGCTATTCTTCACATATCTTTCCCGACAAAATATCTTACCAGAGGTATGGTTTGAATCACTGACAGCCTCCAGCTGTGTTTTTTTCCCCCCTTTCCCTGGGTGTAATCCTATTGTTTACAGAATAACAATAGCTCAGTATCCACCTGAGGTCCCCGCTCCATCTGTTTACTCAGAAAAAGGGGCTTTTCCACCACACACTGGCTAAAAACCAGCATGTTGCAGCCACCCAGGAGGCATACTCACTCTTAAATAAGGTGCCAAAACCATTTTAGCGACTCCTTCGTCTCCCCCTGAAAGCTTTATTTATTGATCGAAGGCCAAGGTGAGCAAAACATCCCGACCGGTGAGTAGCGTATAGTATATCTGATGTGTAAAAGTTTGTATTGTGTAATGAAATACGGGCACAGCTTGCCGTCGGAGGATTTTCTACTTTGTCGCAAAACGTTTACAGGATACAAATGCCTCAGTACTGCTCGGACCAGAAATGTGATGGATGGTTTATCAAGTCCAGAGAGATAAACAACTGTTAAACTGGAATATGAATAGGCATTACATATATATCAACAGAGCCACTTGGCTCTGCTTGAAATCAGGACAGAGTGCTACTAGAATGAACTAATATTACTCTAAAGTAAAGGAGGCCATACATAATCCCCACTGTGATTTATCAAAAGGGACGGACTAATCGTCTTCCGAAATAATTAATTTCTCTTTCTGAACACATCCAGATAGAGTGCTATCTCTTTGAGAGTTTATCTATCGTAATTGTCCTCTGAAGAGACAAATATGCATTTTCATTTTACTCACTGAGACCAAATTCTCACGATGTATGCCACGGTGACTCTACTGTAATTGAGAAAGTGCCCCCCCGTCAGAAGATGTTCTCACTGCGACTGTGATTAAATGCTCTGGCAAAAAAAAAAAAAAACGAGAAAGGAACAGTCTTGATATTAGCGTGCCTTTGCACAGATGAACTGAATTGTCCTGCTCAATCAAAGAAAGCCAGTTGGTACAATGAGCCACCGCTTAGTCTTGTAGCCTTGAAATAAATGGATCTAAATATAATATAAAAAGCAACAGTAGGTCAGGCTCCCAAATCATAGAGGTAAAATATGACATATGACTTGTTTGGAGTTTGTTTTACCATATTGATATTTTCTACATTTTCTACTACATCTACATATTACATGTTTATGACATGACCTTCACATTGGAAACTGGACCAGTGACCACAATTCAAGACTGTGCTTAAACGTCTGTAAGACCTCAGGACATCTCCAGCCGTGTTTTTTGCAACCAAAACAGGTATTTTAAGCCCAGTCGTTAGGACTTCACATAATAAACTGAACCTGCAGATTTGTATTGTTTGCAGCAATGTACATTGCCAACATCTATTTTGCCGATTGGGTTGCTTTTTCACACGTTCAACCAATGGATGTGGACTTGTGTCATCACGACTGTTTCTGTTTTAATCACTGTTTTTATGACTTGTTACTTGACATGATAGATAATATGTCATGCTCAACATTAACCCCAGCTCAACATTAAAGCTCTCCTTTTGTTGCTCAAGCTGCCTGCCTCTGTGTCTCCGTTTGGGTCCTTTTTTTGTGTATCATAACAATCGAGAAAAATACCCATCTGAAGTTTTAAAAAAAAGGAATTATGGTTTGAAAACCAAAGGATAATCAGTTCAAGTGAGATACAGTATTACAGATAATCCACACGTTGTCACATTTGAGAGGCTGAAATCAAATAATGTGGGGCATTTGTAAATGATCAATGACTTGTTAAAAGATTGTTGTGGTTATATTTTTAGTGCATTGGCTTGTAATCTCTTTATTGACTATTTGTTTCAGCATCAATGTGGTCTTGTGAGTTTTCTCTTTATTTGAATACTGCTACATTTGAAACTGCAATAAACTTGTTGTGCTACACAACAAAACACTGGCATACCACCTCATAAAGTCTTTTATGATAAATGTGTTGGCAACAGTTCCCTATTTAAACATCTTACAGACATGGAGCATCGTTATCACTCATGTGCAGTTGCGTTTTTTAGCCACTTGACAAACACTGGTCGAGCATTCCATTGCTGTTTTGCTCAGTTTAAGATTTCTCTGTTGGTAAATCATCTGACTGTGTTTCACTATGCACTACTATTTCTAACTTGGTCTGTTGTTTAGTGTATTGCTGGTAGCATGCAGGGGGCTTTCAGGCATCCAAACAGCTGCCTGCTGCAGCTGGTAAACTGGATTGATGAGATCAGACAGAATGACCCTAACAGTAACAGCTGAGTAGAATTGCAGAGTAGGGTCATAATCATCTGTGGGTTTGCAACAACCACTGTTATTACGTCCCTTATTATATGAAAATATTGATTAAAGCAGCCAGGTCTCAGCTCTTTGTATCTTGAGAAGTTACAAAATGACAAACCAATAATTGTGTGGAATGACTGCCATTATAAATGCTTATATAAAGGCTATATGATTGGCAACGAGTTGCATTTCACTTTTGGGTGTTCAAACCCAACTTCCGTCCTGCTGGCTAGTCATTGTCCACGTTTGTCAAAGTCAAATTTTCATTCTTTTGAACTGTTTGAACTGGAATAAAAGTAGAACACGTAATGAACCTGTGATTTCTTTTTAATTTGTCTCCCAATTTCAGTGCTGCACATTTTATCACAGCTTCTGCCCTCTTAAAACTCTTTCCCTTTCTGCTTGCACTTCCGCATGTTCTCTGGCACTGCGGCTCCAACGGGGAGGCGTGACTCTTTCTTCTTTTTTTTTTGTTGTTGAACGCATGTGGTATTTGCTTTGATGCAGAGAGGTGCTTGTTGGCCTTCAAAGACGCGATGCCATGCGGTCCCCTGTGGTGTGATCTGACAGAGGATGAAAAGCCCAAGTTAAGATCGTGGGCTCAGAGAGCCGAGCATCTGAAGCCGAACTCCCACGAGAGAGAGGTGCGCTGCACTCCTGTCGCACTGCTCTCCCCCGTGCGCCGTTGTATATCAATGAATTTCATCGGATCCTTGCTGCAGCACGGAGACACTGAACTGTATGCAGCACCAGACAACACCGGGGATCACTTGGAAATGGAGCTGATTCATGCGGACAAAAGGCTTGGATTCATGGCGAGGCTGAAACATGAATGAAAAGAGGGATGGCGTCCACTCTCTCTAGACAATATAGTGATAAAGTGAACAAGATTTTATGAATGTCATCATCTCTGCCTGTGCATGGATGACGAAGAAGAGCTTAATCATAATGAAATGAGTGGAATTAAATCTCCTCGTCCAGAAAGGCATCGAATAAGGAAATATTTACTTGGATTTCTGAGCCACCCCTGGAGCAAAGCTTTGCTCCTTTTCAGACTAAATTTAACGCCAGCAAAAAACTTTTCCTAATTACCAGTGCACTTTGAGCAGAACAGGCTGATGCTGGGGCTTTTGTAGCCGTGAAGCGTCCGTGAATGTAATCCAGGGCATGTTTTACAGAGCCAGAGATCCTCTTCGCCTCAGCCAGACCTGCATCTGCTTAGGGCTGCTTTGGATCGGTAATTGCAGCACACCCACTCTTTATGTAAGACCTTATCAGTGTGAGAAAAACACAGCTTTGCTTTGTGTGTATGTGAACCTCAAGCGACTATTTTTAAACACCCATAGCAACCTTAATCCATCTTTAGCTGGATATGGGCTGACTTGGGCACCCGGAAGATTTGAATATTACCATAACAGGCTTCTAATAAGGCTCTGGGGTATTAAGGGGTATATGGCAGAGACTAAGGTCTGTGTCTTAGGGAAAAATCCCATCTCTGTTTGGATAGAAAGTACTCCCTCCATTATGAAATTCTGAAGAGCTTTCACCTCACCCATGCAACACTGACACGACCACAGGGAGAAACTGGAAGACGGAAAAAGGAAAGTTGGAAATGTCAAGGTGCTTCATTCTCAATAAGAAAAAAAATCCCCAGGCCAACTTCCTAAACCCCACTTGACCTCAAACGATTGAAGTCGGTGAAAGGCCCTGAAATCTTAGCCCATCTTTGTTGCTTCCAAGGGTTTTTCTTTTCTAGCACGGAGGGGGCAATCATTGGTCTGCCTCCATTTTTTCCCTCCCTCCCTCTTATGTTTTCTCAAAGCGGCAACTTTTCATCATCACAGCCGAAAAACCAAGCTGAGCCGCAGCCGGCGTCAATGAGGGGAAAACCTGTGAGAAGCACCTCAGACAAAGGTCAAGCATGAGCAACCAAAAGCCTCCGCTATGCATTACAGCTTATCCAACACATCAGTTCCACCACGTTAAAGGTACGCGACTCACTCGTGGATCAGCTTTTTCTACCATTGGATTTGGACATTGTAGGGTGTGGACTTTGCAGGATTGCTCATTAAAGGGGAGAAATATTACCTGAAGGAAAAGCTCGTCACCTTCCAGAACTCATCACAGTTAATTTCACAGGTAATAAAGTCTGCTGGATTCACTCCGCGGTGGCAATCGATCAAAAAGAGAATAAATGATCTAGCTTTAACCCCGCCGACAGTCGCAACGTTTGATGATGTTATCTGCTAATCTGCACCACGTTGTCATTTCAAACCCCTCTTGGCAGCTTATAGCAACCAATCATCGAAGTCACACGAAAAATTTCAGAAATTGGGTAAAAGCACAGGGAAGTATACCAAATGCCATGTTAGACTTTTTGGTTGATTCTCTGTTTCATGTTGTGCACTTATTTTAAATAAATCCAAATAATAAACAATTTCCTCCTGTGTTTATATAAAAAAAAATTGTTTGACATTGTGTAACATATCTTTGAGCAACATTTTCATTGGTTGCAGCAGTGTGCCTGAGATGTAGAGGGTTATTTTTTAAAACAATCAAGATTATCGCAATTTCTTATTGCATGTGATTTGAAGTCATAGTTTTTACTTATCTACATTTTTTTTACATAAGAAATTCAGTTAAAATGTATCTAAATCATCTAAATTATGTGCTGGTTAACCTAACCAGTGTGAAAAATTAAAAAACATCTCATTATATTATATCATACTTATAACATCTTTTGTTTTGATCGAGAGACTTTGACTTTCTACATATTAAAGGTGCAATATGTAAGTAATCCAAAAGTTAACTAAAATTATCAACTGAAGTGAAGAAATAACAGTGACGTCATGTCAAGGATGCCTATGTGCTGTGTTGCAGATATATCTACTGAAGTCAGTATGCTAACCAGCTAGCCCCAGCCTGAAAACTTTTCAGTGGCCAAAAGTTCTTGTGCTTACTGTGTAAACAGTAACACTCACCAGGTATCTGGATAGCTGCATGGCTAACTGAGCTAACAGACTAAAAATCGCTACGGTGATGGATGTATGAGCAGAGGGCAGAGGTGTTATTCTGTTTATATGCCACCCCTTTAAACAAGATATGCAATGTTAATCAGTGAGCTTCAAAAGTGCTGGTCAGAGATGTTGTGGCACCTTATGACAGAGCATAGCTAGCCAACTCCCCCCGTTTCCCATCTTTATGCTAAGCTAACCAGCGACTGGCGATAGCTTCATATTGACGTACAGACATAAGGGTGGTGTCAGTGCGCTCGTTTTACTTTTTAACTTCTAGAAAGCAAATAAAAATATTTAAAAAAATGTTCTGTTTAGATTAAAGAAAAAAATTGGTCTCACTCCCCAGTACGTACTTCAATGAGTCGCAAAAATCTACTTTTATTTTCAGTGGTTATTTTCATAAAACCATTACGTTTATATAAAAATATTGTCCATTACTATCATCAAATCCCACAACATTTCAACGAAACCACACATTTCTCTAAAAGCAGTTACACTAGACAGATAAAACACCACCTTGCAGTGGTGCTGGGTCATTTCAACCTCAGAAAAATGGCTCATTTGTGCTCACATCTTTATCACCATCCATGTCAAGTAGAGCTTTTTCATATACCGCCTGTCTCATCCTGCCAGGTGACACGAGCGAGAGAGCCATTTTGAAATCCATTCCTGTCTGTCTGCCTACCTGCCTGTCTGTCAAACTGATTGCATAAGAGGACCGTCCATCACGCAGGTAGAGCGGGAATGGTTCAGGATGGAGCTGGTGATTGGAAAACGTACAAAGTGAGATTTATTGTTTTCAGCAGGATGCTTTCATGGGCGCTGCGCATCTGTAATGCCACGCACCGAGGACCAGGTTAATCTTCCTGTCCTGCTTTTGTTTCCCTTTTTCTTCACTGACATGTTTACCTTCTTTCCTCTGGTGTTTTTTCATGATAATCAGGACAGCCTCTGTCACACCTGAACAGAGGAGGGGAAACCTTCTCTGCAACATTATCTCACCATCGTGCATCACTGTTTTATATAATAAAAAGTGACAAATCTTCCAAAGTCAAATTCCAACTCTGAACATGGCCCTGGCTTTATGGGCATTTTAATCTGGAGTCATTCAACAATTGCAGCAGTCAGTGCTGCTGATGCCGTAATTCTTTCTTCTTTGTAAATCATTAACAAAAGCCGTCGGAGCTCTAAAGTGGCGTTTGCCAGACTTCTAACATTGTGAAGAGGACTTGAAAGGCAGAAAGTGAAAAAAGTAATGGTTTTAGCAGACTGGGAAAACACTTTGATTTATTAGTTTGATTCGGTTTTTTGTTTCAATACTGTTTCACACGGAGAAAGCTTTGATGAGAAAACCATGTGTTGTTCCAGTCAGTAGGTATGAAAAGCTCTTTTCCGTGCAAACTGGAAACAAACAGTTTGTTTGGTGATCCAATTTAAGGGTTGTTTTTCTCTGTAAGAGAACAATAATTGAACTAATTCTTCCTGGGAGAGCCCTGCCAGTAACAGTCAATAGCTGAAGTGAAGAGGAGAGAAAAATAAGCGTTTGGTTTTGGGTAAACACATCTGGATCGTTTGCACACTCCTGAAAATGAGCCAGCACATCCACTACGAACATCACGGGTCATTTTGTTCTGTTTTCTTGTCCACATCTTCTCAGCAGCAGCATATGCTATAAAATGGTCTCAGCTGACCCCTTGGAAGTACACCCCCACAACGCCCACTGATTTCTGCACCAGCAATACGTTATGTGCATAATTTTCTGTCTTGCCAAGCAGATGCCAGTGTCTTTAAATATCTTCATTTGTATTCATGTAAGTATTTCCAAAGGAATGGAAGTCAACCCTCCACCTCAGGGCGAAGCAGTGAGTCAATGTTTTTCTGCTGCAGCTACAGTAGGAGTCGAGCAGAAAACATCAAGATCGCCTCACAGGCAGTTTATACCATTAGGAACGCGAATTTTTTTGGAGCAGCTGTCAGTCAAATACAAAGTCCCAGAACTCTGCCAAAAGGAATGACTAAAAATATTGAAAAAGACGCCCCAGTAGCATGTGTTAAATTTTTACTACTGAGAGCAAAGCACTTTCAAAAACAAAATGGAGTGGGGAAGTCAGAATATCTTAACGAAATATTCTTAAATACATATTTATGACTCTAGGAGACGCATGAGGAGAAAGAGGTTCCAGTTAATCCTGTTGACAAGCCCGGAGCACCGACGTTCATCAACCAGATATACAGATTCCCTCTATCTAAGTGTCGGTGGTTGTTTTTTGGCTTTTCTCTGGCACATATCAAACTAACCTTGAGCTGAGATCGAGGTATAACCAGGAGGTCTACATGTTGTTGTGATAAATTGTCTAACCGAAAGATACCCAAGGCCCCGTTTGGTAGATAGATTTCACTGATTCACACCCAAGTCTCTTGTTGTTGTAAAGAGCTGTTTCGCTGAGAGTTAAGGAAGTACAGAAGCTGACATACACCTCCTCAAGAAGTGAAACAAGCCTAACCTCCATGCTAGCCACCCTTTGAGGCGCAGCGGTGCTTTGAGCTCAATGCTAACGTCAGCATGCTAACATGTTCAAAGTGACACTGCTTACATACTGATCGGCAGCAGGTAAAATGTTCACCATTGTATTAGCATGCTGGCATTTACACATATCAATTGTTTAGAAGGTATTTATCTCGGTTTGGGTTTTTGGTTTTATTTTGTAGTTATATTCTGATGTATCTTGTTCTGACGTCTTGTTCCCTCCCCTTGTTCCCTTGTTTTCCCGCCTTCTTTCGGCGGAAAGAAGGCGGGAAAACAGACAAAGGTGGGCGACCTGTGTTCCCAGTGTTCTTGCGCCTCTGTCCACCTGCGCCTCCTCCCCTTGTGGTTTAGTTTGTATTCTTCCTGTAATGTCTTACCTGCATTTTGCTGTCTGTGTCCACGTGTTATTCTGGCTTGTACTTCTACTAGTTGCTACAGTTTACAGTTTTTTTTTATTTTGTTTGTAGATTACACCAGTTTTGTTGCCAACCTTTTTGCTTTTGGATTATTGGATTTTGGGCTAGAACATCAGCTCTCACCAAAGCTCGTTTTGAGTTTCTACCTGCCTGTTCTGTGCCTTGTGTTTGGCTCCTCTTTCAAATAACCGTGACACGGGGGGGCGCTGTTGAGCAATGAAGGAGTGAGACGTGCTTTACATAGCTCCGGTAACTTTTCGTTTATTAATACACTAAACACCTGTATATCCGTCTGAATGTACTTTGGAGTGATATAAGAAAGCTCAAGCAAGTGGACAACTAAACCTAAAAGGAAGAGAATGATGTCAAAGAGGGGAAAAGCCAAAAAGAACGACCAACAAGAATTAGGCCCTGACCAACCCTCGGACTCAACTGAAGCGGTGGAGCCCGACTACCTGGGTGAGGAGGCGGACCCACCAAACCGTGCTGTGCTAGCTGCTATTACTGCGTTAAGGAATGAAGTTACCCAGATTAAAGATGACATATGCGCCACTATCGATGCCCGTATACAGGCTGTGTATACCGTGCTGAGAGGCGAACTGGCGACAACTAAAGAAGAACTGCAGACGTCCATTACGGCCTTGGAGAAAACCGCGACCTCGCATGCTAACACTATTGGAGAGATAGAGAGGGCCGCCTCACACCAGTCGGACGATGTTACTGCACTTCAACGGCAAGTCACCCGCCTGAACTCTGAGGTAGAAAAACTAACTGAGAAATGCGAAGACCTAGAAGGACGCTCGAGGAGACACAACCTCCGGGTCATCGGAGTCCCCGAGGGGACTGAGGGACCCAGGCCGAGAGACTTTATTGCCGGGTTGCTGCAAGATATGCTGTCCCTGGATGAGAAACCGCTCATTGATAGAGCGCACCGGACCCTCCGAAGGCGACCCGAACCTCATGAGCCACCTAGACCCTTTTGTTCTGAGGCTACACTACTTTCACACGCTTGAGGACATCCTACGCAAGGCTGCGGCGGCGAAACAGCTCTACTACGGTGGTAAAAGGATTCAAATCTTCCCGGACTACCCACCTGCCGTGGCTAAAAAGAGGGCGCTATTCAACCGCACCAGGGAGCTGCTAAGGGGCAGACCCGGGGTCAGGTACGGACTACTCTATCCTGCAAGACTCCTGATAACCCACAACGGCACGCAGATCTCGTTCATAGATGCCAAAAAAGCGGAGGAATATGCCGAACGCCTCTCGGCATCAGGCTCGACTGAAACGAGACAGGAGGACGCTTAAATGAATGTAATCACTGCGGATGTGGAGGATCAAGATATTCCAAGAGGTGGCTATCTATTGGTGCTTACTAGTTAGCTCATATGGCTAGCGCTAGCACAACACTAGCTGTCACCTATTCACGTGAGTTAACGTTACACGTTCATACACACGCACAGCTGGTACTGGGGTAGAGGGGAGGGGAGGAATAGGAGGATCATTCAATCAAGTCCTACACATTGACAGCTGCACTGCTACAGATACTGTACCGATCACAGATTCTCGATGTATGGTAGTTTAAACATTGACAGCAGAGGGATGAAGGGTCTCAAATTTTCCAGTTGGAATGTACGTGGACTAAACAGTCCAGTCAAGAGAGGAAAGGTTCTGACCCATCTTAAATCACTGACCTCAGACATTATGTTCTTACAGGAAACCCACTTGAGGAGTGGTTCGCATGGCAGGCTAAAAGCAAACTGGATAGGGGAGGTTTACTTTTCAGAATTTTCATCCAAAGCAAGGGGTGTGGCCATTCTACTGAGAAAAGGTGTGCCCTTTTTACAGAAGAAAACAATCACTGACAAAGAGGGCCGCTACATTATAGTAATTGGCGAAATCCATAACATTTCCCTCACTCTTGTAAATATATATGCTCCCAACATAGATAACCCCATATTCTTTCAGAAGGTTTTTTCACAGATACCAGACATCTCACAAACACACTTGATAATAGGGGGCGACTTTAACACTGTCCTCGACACATACCTTGATAGATCCTCCACGAAGAGACTCCCAAGAAATGCCTCTAGTGAATTTTTACATACGTTCATTAATAACACGAATATACTGGATATATGGAGAGTGATGAACCCTTCAGGTAGGGACTATTCATTCTACTCACCTGTACACAACTCCTACAGTAGGATAGACTACTTCCTGGTGGACGCTAGACTCATACCGTTCACAATGAATGCTAAATATCACAGCATTGTAATTTCAGATCACAGCCCACTCACCTTTTTGTTGTGTCTAGATCATGTAGATAAGCCGCACACCTCTTGGAAACTAAATTCGCAATTTTGTGAATACTTAAAAGACCAGATTTCCTTATACTTTGAAATGAATGACAACCCTGATACCTCTCCTTCCATTCTCTGGGAAGCATTCAAAGCTTACATAAGAGGCTGTATCATCTCGTTTGAAGCTTCTAGGCGGAAAGAAAATAAGATCAAATTAAAAGAATTAGAAGATCAAATTAAATTACTTGACATAGAAAATGCGCACTCCCCCTCTACTTTATTGCACAGGAAGATAGCAACACTTAAGTATGAATATAACAAAATTATCTCTGCAAAACTAAGTAAAGCATTCCTCTATACTAGATAAAAACATTTTGAATTTGGTGATAAACCACATAAACTATTAGCTAGACAACTTAGGAAAATGGAAAATGACAGAACGATACACAAGATAAAAGCTCACAATAATAAAATACTTATGAAGTCCAAAGATATCAATGACCGGTTTCTCAAATTTTATACTGATTTGTATACCTCAAAGACCACTTCGGACTCTGTAACTATTAATGCATTCTTGGACAAATGTGAGCTTCCTAGACTGAGCGAGGAAGATAGTGATTCTTTGAATTCTGACCTCACAATTGCGGAGGTTCGGAGTGCCATAACCTCCCTAAAGAGTAATAAGACACCTGGTCCTGATGGACTTCCAGGGGAATTATACAAAACATATAGTGAAAACCTATCCCCTTACCTGCTGAAATTATATGAACATGCCCAGATACAGGGTACTTTACCCCCCACCTTAACTGAGGCTGTGATCACACTAATTCACAAGAATGGGAGGGACCCACAGGAAGTAGGCGCTTATCGTCCTATCTCCCTCCTTAATGTTGATGGGAAGTTATTTGCCAAGATACTGGCCAACAGGCTGAATCCTCTATTGGGAAAGCTAGTTCATGTGGACCAGACAGGTTTCATACCAAATAGGAGTGCTACTTTCAATCTTAGACGTCTTTTCAATATTATATACACAAAAAGAGGTCCACCTACCGATCTTGTCATACTCGCACTTGATGCCGAGAAGGCATTTGATCAGATTGAATGGTGCTACTTATTTGAAGTTCTTAATAGGTTCAATTTCGGAAATAAATTCCTTTCACTAATTAAACTCATTTATAAAAATCCCACGGCTCAAATCCTAACAAATCGGACAATGTCCTCTCCGTTTAGTTTGCATAGGGGGACAAGGCAGGGGTGTCCACTATCCCCTCTAATTTTCGCGCTGGCTATCGAGCCTTTAGCCCAGTGTATCAGAGTAGATCCCCAGATTTATGGATACTCCACCAAAGACACAAATAATAAAATATCATTATACGCAGATGACATCCTTCTATATATAACACAGCCTCAAATTACTATCCCAAATCTTCTGGACAAAATCAACCTGTTTGGGACATTTTCAGGTTATCGGATCAATTGGACTAAAAGCGTGTTAATGCCGGTCCATTTGAATGACTTAACACACCTAGATCAATTTCCATTTAAAGTTTCTCCAGAAAAAATTACCTATTTGGGGATAGAAGTGACAAAGCAGTACTCATCTCTATTCCAGGCAAATTTCCCCCCTCTAATAGAGAGATTACAGACTAGAATAACATTCTGGGACACGCTCCCAATCTCTTTAATTGGGAGAATTAATGCTATAAAGATGATCTTCCTCCCACAGTTGTTATATCTATTTCAAAACATCCCAATTTTTCTAAAAAAATCCTTTTTTAAGCACCTAGATTCCTTAATAGTTCCTTTTCTGTGGGGACACAAGGCTCACAGAATAGGCAAAAAACATCTCTGTAGGCCAAAACCAGAGGGGGGATTGGGACTTCCGAACTTTTTGCTATATTACTGGGCTTCAGTGATTAAGATGTTTACCTTTTGGCTAGACACGTCGATACCAATGTCTGATTGGCTAATGCTGGAGCGGGAGGACTGCCACCCATATTCTATGGCCGCAGTCCTACTAGCTCCGGCTGCGATTAATAAGTCCCTGTATAATAATAATCCCATCATACACAGCATGATCCGCACCTGGAAACAAATCAAGGCCACCTTTAATCTTAAACCAATCTCTCTTCTATTACCCATCGCTAGAAACCCTACATTTGCCCCCTCTAGTATGGATGGAGCCTTTCTTACATGGAATCAGAGGGGTGTTCAGTGTATTGGTGACCTATACGTGGGAGGCGTCTTTGCTTCATTCACACAGTTACAGGGGAAGTATGGGCTGGGGAATAACAACTTCTTTCGTTACCTACAAATTAGGGACTATGTTCGGTAATACCTAGGAGATTTTGAGACTGAATCACAATCCAAAATAGATGATTGTCTGAAACGGTCTCCTAACGAAAGTAAATTGGTATCCCACATCTACAATAACCTCTTATTGATGAGCTCCCCCTCGACTGAAAGTTATAAACGTAAGTGGGAAGAGGAACTTGGTGAGCCGATCCCAGATGGTTTGTGGAAAGAGAGTCTTGAAAACATACATCATTGTTCAGATAACGCAAGACACTGCCTTGTCCAATTTAAAATTATACATAGACTTCGTTACTCGAAGGAGAAACTACACAACATATATCCAGAGGTGTCACCTGTGTGTGATAAGTGCCACTCCTCCGTAGCAACACTTCTTCATAGTTTTGCTCTATGTCCAAGGGTCCAATTGTTTGGGATCGATATATGTAACATCATGTCTGGGGTCATGAATACTTCAATCAAACCTGAGCCTCTGTTCATCATACTTGGAATATCGGAGTTCTTTAGGAAACTAAGTGTGGCGCCGCAGCGCTTTCTCTCCTATTGTTTCATAATAGCAAAGAGATTAATTCTCATCTTATGGAAGAGCACAACTGTACCTACCTCTAAGATGTGGTTAGAGGATTTAACTAACACACTTCATTTGGAAAGAATAAGGTACGTACTGAAAGACAGGCTCAAACTATTCAATAAAACATGGGAACCCTTCATTTCGTTCCTTAAAACTACAAATTCAGCGCAGCAGTTTGCATCCTAGCATATGACATATGACAACTGTAATGGTTTTAGAGTGAAGGTCTCCGCGAGGGAGGTTGGTTGGGGTGGAGGTACATGGTGAGGGGCTAATCTGTGGGGGGGGGGGATAGTGTTGGGGATCCTGGTCAGCCTTATGCCATCTCCTTGCCTTGTTGCTACTTGTCTTGTTTTGCTTTGCCTTGCTTTGATGTTGTACCACTTAAGCTTAAAGTTTACTGCCTATTTGTTATTTGTTTTTTTGTTTGTTTTTTTTTGTTTTTTTTCTTTAAGTAGTTATTAAAAAGGCTTTCAGAATGTATAGGTGAAGTGTATGCAAATTGTATGCTTTAATAATAAAAAGACGTTTGGTAAATAACCGTGACACTGTTTGGTTGTAAACAAAATTAAATTAAATTATAAATTTGAATTGCTAGATGATTGCCATTCTGACAGGGATGGCAGTCTATCCTAAAGTTATTGAACGTTTTTAGGCTTGGTGGTTGACTGACCGACTGGCAGACTGACAGAGGCAAGGCTGCTGGAATTAAGCAATTTCAAGAAAGTCTCAGTAATCTCCTTTTCAGAAACACAAAGCCATCACCACTGCAAAGCTCCCTGTCAGAGTGAATAAAATACCATAAGCACGCTGATTGCATGCCAATAGTCTCTCATTCATCGATAAGATGAGGCAGACCTTCCCACCTTCGCTTTTTTCACAAAGTAAATAACAGAATGTAAAACATGGCGACAATAAATCTAGCTTGAAGCTTCACTGACTTTGGTCCCATTATTCTGTTCACTTCCTGTTTGCTACATCTCTGCTTCCTGTCTCTTGGGGAGGGGGGGACGGACAGCCCAATCTGTGTTTAATCTGAAAACAAGGAAAGCCCTCCCTCGCTCTGCCACGAGCTAGAACAAATGGAGAGATAACTTTTTGCAGGCTGCATTGATTCCGATTACCAGTGACGGTTACTTGGTGGGCTTTAAAACAATCCTTGAAAAATATGTCCCTGCTGGGGCTCTGTGACAGGTTTTGGCTCGGGATACATTTTCCCTTTTTCTTTGACAGTGATTAAGAGAAGGCTTTCATGTCGAACCAACCACACTGAAACTGAGTGAGGAAAATACAAGAATCAATAAACATGTCCCAGGATATTATACTATAATTTTGGTGTATACTGACATTTTAATTTGAGCAATATTTGATATTCTGGTTCCATCTGCGGAAAAAATATGGTTCCTGTATCAGATGTGATGCAAATTAAATATGGATGCCATGTTAATACAGTAATCTGTCTGTTTCTGTCTGTGTTTTGTACTGCAGGTCTGATTGTATTTTTTCAACATTTTGCTTTTAAAAACAATATTTTGCTTTGTTATGGACAGATATCTATTTATTATTCCCTAATAATCTGCACCTATTATTCACCTGTTGTTAAGCGTATTAGACACTGGGTGAATTATCTTTTTTTTTTTTTTTTTTACATTTTATAGCAGTTTGCTCATGTATCTCCAATAGATTAACTTGACTTAAAGGAGTCATCACCTGGTTTTTTACATATCCAGTCCCTCTTGGATCGCTTTGGATCAATTCTTAAAACTTATTAGAACATTTTTTTTTTTTTTAAATCAAACATAGAGCTTGTTCTGACACTTTTTCATACCGCGACTTTCTCACGCGAGATTATGTGCGAGGTTTTGACCGGTCCGGATGTGCATTGTATTAATATGTAATGAGGCGCGCGTTGATTGGCCGCAGGAAGGACAGAGCCGGAAGGGGGGGCGAGCCTGCATGCACACACGGACTCCAAAACATAAACAGCCCCCTGTCATGGCGCACACACTAAATGACGAACCTTACGGAATTCAGGCATTTATGTACAAGCCAGAGTCTGAAACCGAACGGGAGAGTGAAGAGGCAGAGACGGTGGAAGAGACACGTTTACAGCAGGATGTCTCTGAATGGTAAATTCTTTTTTTTTCCTTCTTACTTTTCACACTCGTGTTAAGACCTGAGTTTTAATGCTGGCGGTCACGATGTATGGCGTGAAAATGACAGAGAAATAAGCAGATTCGGCGTGCTCACTCTGGCTGAGGACGGCTGTGAGTAGCCTCCTGTGGTAACGTCACCACAGGAGCAGAGTCAAAATCTCGTGCTTTAGGAACGCGCACTATTGTGCGCTATTCCTGTTCAGAAAAAGAGCCAAAGCGAAAAAATAAGCCACTTTCAAACTCCAACTTTTCAGGCAAGTTTCAACAGAGGTCCAACACCAATACGCATGATTTAACAAGAGAAATTGCGATTTCCGGGTGATGACTCCTTTAAAGGAGTCATATTATGCTTATTTTCAGGCTCCTAATTTGTTTTGGAGGCTACCACCAAAATAGGTTTACATGTTTTATTGCTCAAATAATATATCAATTTTCCCATACTGTCCAGTGCAGCAGCAATGTATTCCCCCTCTGTCTGAAACACTCAGTTTGAGCTTCTGTCTCTTTAAGGTCTTCCCTCACTTATACCCAGTCTCTTCTGATTGGTCAGCTCACACATGCCTGACTCAGATCCACTAACAACAACAGAGCAGCTGCGCTAAATCAATTCCCATGTGCCAAACCAGCTGCTAGGCACACATTATGCAAATGTATGACACGGTGACGTAGTGTGATGCCACAAAGTCACAGAGTTAAAAGCAGGACTACTGACAAGGTGTTTCAGGAGCAGTGTTTTCTGTGGGAGAGAGGAGCTCCTGTTGGTGTGGACGTTGACCATTTTAACTTTCAAGATCTTTTGTGTGCACAAGAACCTGAGAATCACTGAAGGAAAGGAACAAAAGGCAAAAGCATAATAGGTGTCCTTTAATGTCTGAATGTTCTGACTATTTATGAATAAACGCTGTTTTTACACTTGGTCCTAATTGAATAAAGTGTTTTGGGGTTTTTGGGACAACTCTCTTGAGAATCTGTCAGTTACAAACATAATTTAGAAGTAAGTCATTAAATGATTAACTCTAACTCCCTTCAAGTAATCTTCACAGTTTATTTCTATGCACATAAGTCAGTGAAGGAACAAAAGGCCATTCTATTTTTAGTAAATTTGAAGTTTTATGTGCGAGACTACAACTCTGAAATTAAAAAAACAATAAAAACAATGAACAGAAGGCCGGTGCAGATTTGTACTGAAATGTTAAATGAAGTGTACCGTTGACAGCCTTGTCAGAGAGATCCAAATGTTCTGCTCCGTTTTATCTACAACTTGTGGCTACAGGAAACTACAGGCGTCTGTTTACATGAGCTTCACTCTGGGACCTGTTACAAACGCTATAAGCTCAGCCCAGGGACTATTTTGAAGCAGCCTCCAATAGAGCTGTTGTTAGGCAGTGTGGAAATGGGCTACCCACTTAATTCCACCTGCAGTGATATTGACACTGAGCTTTGTGTGCGTACACGTGTGAGTGCATGTGTGTGTTTCTGTTCGCAGTGGAGGAGGTCTATATTGAGCTCCTGTAATATGACCAACTATTTTTCGTCCCTCTTGTGTGGGAGGGGAAATGGAGAAAATGGGAGACCAATTCAATTTATGTCCGAATCATTGTACATTAAGGTACTTGCAACCAACCCCCACTTTTTTCTACCACACATGCACATGCAGGATTATCGAAGAAGCGTCAGAAAAATAGCATTTTGTTCCAATTATAGCTCTGACAGGCCTCACGGCCGCAAAGTATGGTGGCATTGGTCCGATCCCTGGGGTGTCCAAGCCAGTAATTGAAAATCAGGTCTATGGCTATACGTGCCAAAAGGGCCTGAACCTCCTGTCCCTATACATGCACTCGCACACACATAGTCACTAATGTGCAATTTCGTTTTCGTGACAAAGCCCTATCTCCCTGACGGCTCAGCTGATGCATGTGACACTTCAGACTTCCAACCAATTCGCGTCCATCTCTCAAGAGATGAGAGGAGACACGGAGGCTGACGCTTGAGCAGCACGTCTCTTGTCTGATCGGCACAAACTCGAGATTGTTCAATGCATATTGTAATTTAGAACTTGCAGACCATGACAGTGTCTGCAAATCCAGGAACCACAATAACATTAGCCCTTTTGTTTTGTTGAAAGTGGCTTCAGATACTCCAACATACATGTTTCCAACACACAATATTGTTACAATGTACTGAGTGTTTTTGCAGTCAGCGCCTACATTATGTCTGACAAATAGCTAGAGACCTGGGAGTTGTATTTACAACAGTGGCGTTGCACTCCAAATCATACAAAAGGCCAATGTCTACATAATGTTGCTTTAAATATAGTATACTGATATGTTTAAAATGGTAAAAAAAAAAAATATATATATATATATATATATATATATATATATATATATATATATATATATACATGTGTGTGTATATATATATATATATATATATATATATATATACATGTGTGTGTATATATATATATATATATATATATATATATATATATATATATATATATATATATATATATATATATATATATTCATGTTCAGTCGTGGACAAAGAAGTGTACAGTGTGTCACATCACTCATGTTCTTACCAGTGAGACACCGTTTTGAAACTCCACACAACTGTGTGGGATTTCAGGTAGATTTGGGTAATCATATCATAATTCTCATCAAATTAATTAGATTTATTAGGTATCAAACTAATAAAACAGTGTTAAGTATGTTTTTAAAGAGGCCCTGCAGCCCAAAGTTACTAAATGAGAGCAGAAATCACAATAGGAGCACATGGAAAACACAATACTGCTTGAGACGAGGTAAGCATTATGATCCCAGCTTCTTGTTTGCACCCTCCTCAGATGCTGATGACAAGGGGGGGATTGTTTCCAAAAGCTAAAACACGAGTTTTTAAAAGACACATGTTGGCACGCAGTATGAATGTAGCCCCTTTTTTGGAGCTATCAATCGACTGCGCCGCATTAATATCACTCCCATTTTGTGCTATCTGGCAGCAAAAGCCGCTAATCTCAGTTACACCCTTGACAGCAACAACAACATCACTCAGCCTCCGCGGCGACACCGCCTTTAAAGTCTTCCTCTTCCACAACCTGTAAGACATCCCTCACACGGGATCACTAATGCTCTGCAGCAGCTGAAAGAGGCTCTGTCACTGCTGTTAACTGTGCATTACCCCGGGCTCTCCTCTTCTCTAACATCCCCAATGCCTCTCAAGTCAAACTGCCACTCTGAGGTGTACTCTAAAGCCAAAACGGCTCACTTAGTCCTGCACCAGAGTGACTGCAGCGGGGCAGCGCGAGTGGATCAGACTAATTCAAGTCAAAATAAAATGAGGTCTGTTTATCGCACCCAAAGCTGGACTGTAAATTGAAGTGAGGGTGAGACGGAAAGGGAGATTCCTCAATCTCAACAACCAAAAGCTTCTTCAAGAGTCGATAAAAAAAATTACATTTTGACATATGAGACACTTTTTTTCTGTGCTGCTGCTGCTGCTGCTGCTGTGGGTAAAATATATTTCTGTCACGTGAGATCTCTGTACGCTGGAAATCAAGTTTGACAATAAAGCGCTGAGTGATGCAACGCTGTAATCAGAGGCATGACATTGTGCAGAGATCACATTCGGCGCTGACATGTTGACGCTTCTCTTTTATCACAGGCGCACTTTGTTGGGTGTCAGAGCGAAACAGAAATGGTGGATAAAATGTAGAACCTCAGATCAGCCTTGTCTGTCTTGAGCCCGTTCTTATCTTCACTTCACTGGTAGTCTCTGTTCTGGAACTGGTGCAGAGGAACTTCACTGAAACCCCTTTTGAGAGTTGAACCCAATTCCACTCCAACCTTATTATGTGTGCGCGAGTGTGTCTTTGCACCTGCTGTAGATGCAAAGCTCTGTGTGTGTGTGTGTGTGTGTGTGTGTGTGTGTGTGTGTGTGTGTGCAAGAGAGAAAAGGAGTGTGTGTCTGTGTGATTTCAAATCCGTGCAGGAGCAATTAACGGTTCATTTCTGATTTCTCCCCGGGAGATTCCTGCACGGGCATGAGATTTCTCACAAGACACCCAGCTTGTCTGTAATTGTGCCACGTGATTTCAGTCATCGCCTTATCTGAAACACATCGGTCTTAAAGACATTTTGAGAACACTGATGCGTCTCAATCTGTCCAGCAAAGCAAAGAAATGCCCAAAAAAAACACAACATGGATGACAGATGCACTGGACAAATCACTCAGGAGGGATACGCCGGCTGCCTTCCAGCGTCACTGCACTGGGTACATGGCGAAAACGTTAAGAACTCACTGTCATCATAAACGCTTTGAGACTTGAACAATGTCCCAGGGGCTGCTGCATGATAATGTGCAGATGTCGCAGGTTCACAGCAGAAGTGCTCCGAGGCGTGAATATTCTTTGGATACTGAGACTAATTGCTCAAAAACAGTTGTCATCTGTCAGCATGCTTGTTGGTGGACTGTTTTTTTGCTGTTTTTTGGTTGTTGATTTTTTTTTTTTTTTTGATCATGAGAGGATTCACCCTGGGTGTTGTTTGAATCACTTCGTGGCTGAAGATTTCACAGCCTCTTGGGGAAAAATCCTGTGAAACACCATCAGAAATTCTCTGCGAGGAGACCAAATTTGGGCCAAAACTCCACCCAGCAGCTCCTGCTTCTAGTTAGAGCCAATGCATCACCTCCAGAAGCAACACTTTATGGCACAACTGGTGCACGGATAGAACCAAGTCTTCAAGGCTCCACACTGAGATCAAACCCTCTTTTTGAGGTCATTGAAAGAAATGCGAAACGAGATATCTGATCTCTGACTAACACTGATAACAAGGTGTGTGATTATTTTTGCTCTTTCATATGAAAACCAGAGGACGAGAGGGACTTTTTTGAAAATAAACCCCCAAAACCCCTCAAACAGGCCCTCTCTTTTCAATCAAACCAAATCGCTCTCTCTCTCTCTCTCTCTCTCTCTCTCTCTCTCTCTCTCTCTCTCTCTCTCTCTCATGAGCGCTGTCCAAGGTGCTGACGGGCGTCTGTTTGAGTGCCTGGAGTAGATCACAGCCACACACACATGAATAAACACCCCCCTGAGTGTGCGTGTGTGTGTGTGTGTGGCTCACCAGCTCCTTAAACACCCCTCGGGTAGGCTACACACAAAACGGGTAACACCTCACCTTCAACTTCGTCTTCGGGCAGGTTCACCGGGGCGCTGTAGGAGAGGATGTCGGGGATGGTGCAGATCCCCCGGTACATCAACGTGGAGGTGACTGGGTGCATCGGCATGACGGCGACCTTTGGCTGCCACCTGCGCCCTCGTCATACAGAAAACGTGTCTACGGAGAGGAATCCCAACTTCCCCCCTCACGGTCACAGAAGGAGCGGAGGAAGCGTGTCCATGGGTGGAGGGGGGGGGGGGCGGACAGGGGTGAGACGGGAGAAGGTGGATTCCGCAGCGTGTCCGCCGAAATCTCGCTTTTTTTTTTTTTTTGGTCAACGACGGAAGAGCAGCAACAATGACTGACCGGGGGTGTCGTACCTCATTTAGGAAAAAAAAAAAAGAGAAAGAAAGAAAAGCCCAAATCGATCCTGATTATTCACACAAAGTCAGTAGATATTACAAAACTACCTCAGAGGGAGACGATGCGCACACGAATGCATCACCATCAAGCAGGAGGGAGCTCCACATCTGAGCTGATTAGTGCAGGTTGTCCCTTGTTACCAAAAAAAAAAAAAAAAAAAACCCATCAATCGATACGCCGATTGATTCGCAGTGGCTGTCAGTCCGCTGATTGCCTCTTTGCCTCGCCGCGAGCGGATTCATGCATCCACTTGTTGGATTGCATGCGCTCACTTTGACGCACCTCGAGATCCTGCCACCTTATAATCCACCGGAACGACGCGTTTTACACTTAAGAAAGAAATCCTGACACTAACGGAGAGGAGACCCCCTTAAAAAAAACAAGAAAATCTCTTGAAAAGCGTTAAAAAATGTGACAGGTGAGCGCGCGTCCGGGTCCTCAAAGACAATAACTGCCGGCTCACTGTTAATTGGTCGTGGCTACGGGGGACGCATTGCGATCCAGTGGTTCCATCTTCAGTGGAGTGGAGGAGCGGGGGTTTTCTTTTCTTTTTTTTTTTTGTGTAAAAGAAAGCTCACTGTGTGGATCTGATATGTAGTCGTCTCTCTATCTCTTTCTTTCTCTCTCTCTCTCTCTCTCTCTCTCTCTCTCTCTCTCTCTCTCTCTCTCCCGTCTCACACCCCGTCTCTCTCTCTCTCATGGATACGTCTGCGCGCACACACACACACACACACACTTATATGGGTGTAGGCAAGACCACACAAAACACTCCCCTCCGTCTGTCTGTCTCTCTTTCCTTTCTTTTCTTTCCTTTTTTTTTTTTTTTTTTTTTTGTTGTTCAATTATTCTCCCCCGTGCGCATTCGGGTTACTCACCGATGTTAGACTGAAACCCTAAAGTGTGATTGATGAACACGTACGGGAGGTGAATGGAGTGACATTGGCTTTTAATTACCAGCCATTATAAGGCTGATGACCATTATGCATTTGGAAGTTTTGCAATGGCGCAGATAAAACATCTGCTGATTTAGTAGTGGAGACAGATGTGACAGAGATTGTTTTACAGATCTTGTCTTTTTGATCCTCATCATCTCCTTTGCTGCACCGAACCCAGTGGTTGTAGTTGGATGGAGCCACTAGATTTTTTTGATGACCTGTTTTCTTTATAATTCCCTGACATTCCCTGGTCTTGTCTGTATGTCTGTTGGTTTCTTTTATGTAATTGCAGTTAATAACAGGTTCAGCCACCACCTTTTTGGAGGAGCTCCAGGGAGAGATTCCGACCCAATTGCCAGAATTAATGTTGACAAAGCAAATTTCTGCCAAACCACCAATAAATAAAAACTGTACATTTTCTTTCTTTTTTATTTTACCCACTTGGTTAGGGTCGTCACGAACACGGCTGGAAAATTTCCCAAGGTCTCCTTAAAAATATTCAGTGGTTTCGCGCTTTCAGGTTTCAGAACATGGACGTGAACAGTGGTCACCAGCTTGTGAGCCTTGTTACCCGCAAGCACCTCCACCTCCTGGCATTTAAAGTCAGGTAACAAACATGTAATGTTACGTAGCCCGTGACACGTGCAAATATGACAGTATCCATGGTTTGTGGGAACGTCATTAAACAACATCCTGGGGACTGGGGTGGATATTCCCTGTTTGGATGATTTCTACAACTTTACTGTGTCAGAGATAAAAACGGTAGTTTACCATAAACCACGTTGATGTCCTGCCTATATCTTGTTTTTTGAAGGGCCTACACGGAATGTTTTGAGGAACTAAGCAATGAAGGTGAGTTATATGCAAAGTCGTTATGGACACATTCAGAAAATGGATTTACTGGCCCACTGTGAAGCTCTTCTTTCTTTTTTATATAGCTTTACTTCATCGTTCGGGAAACATACGGAGAATTATCACCTGAATCTGCAGCTCCCCTCGGCTCATTGTTTAGCTGTCTGGCCCTCATGTTTTATGTTTTGAGTCACTCTCTCTGCTCTCACATCTACGTTGTATGCCGCAGTAGGCAGCTGTTCTCAGTGAAAAATCTCTAAAAATCCACTGTAGTCTATCTGCTCAGCACTAAACAGCAGAGAGACACAGTTTGTCACTAGCTGGTGAACACAGTGGACCATTTAGAGCCAGATATTTGCTTCTGGGGTAAGCAGAGATTAAAGGAGGGTGAATATTGGACTTATGTTTAACGGGTGGCCGGACAAATGTCTCCAAATGAATGAGACCATTGCCCTGTGACTGTGGCATGTTCAGATTCAGATTCATTCTTTATTGTCCTCTGTCGAGGACATTTGTTTTTAAAGTCTGTAGACATAAAGGACATCCAGAACAAGGCACGAACAAAAAACAAACAGAAAAGTGTCAAAGAAACAAGTCTACTGCAGTGTGTTCAGGTTATTTAGAGTCTGTATAAAGGTTGGTTGTCTGTATCAGCAGCCAGAGGGAAACTATTTGTTTCCTTATACCATCTTGAAAGGTGATGATTTGTCACTGTTGTGTTCTTAAATTCCAACAGGTTTAAAAGTGTTGTTTACAACATGTTCTCAGTCCCAACTCTTCAAATATGGCAGCTTGGTGACTCAGTTTAGGAAAGCTCAAACTTTGGGTTGAAATAGGTATGTTAAACATACCTATTTCAAAACGTTATGTAAGTGACGTTACTCAACATACTATGTTGAGTAACGTCACTTACATAACGTTTTTTGCTTAAGTGTCGCACGGTAACTTACTTAAGTAACAACTTCAAATCAATGTGGACTCTTGGGATGCCACCCTGGTATGATGGGTTACAGACCAGTATATGACCCATCCAACTCCCCCTCTTTATAATATTGCACAAGAGGGGTGCTTCACGAAGTGAAGCTAGAGGGTTAACTACAGCAATAAAAGGATCCCAAAACAGTATATTCGGGTTGGACATGGACACCATCTCTGAAAAACATTTGAGTGCAAAAATCTTAGTATACAGGAATAGCCCGGAAACTTGGCTCAGTTATCTCCTGATCACTTAGAATCTACACTGTCTGTTAGGTTGGTTGGGGCTGTGGTTATATAACCACCGAAAAAAAAAAAAAAAAAAAAAAAAAACTTTGCTCGGTCACTGAGTTGTAACATTCTCCACACATGAACACATCCACTGTGCTGGCTGGCATTTTGCTAATGCTCAACAGACCATCGGTCAGTCTGACAGTGTCAGCAGTGTCCAATGACCGCTGGCTGGACACAAAAGGGCACCAGCAACTTTGTATCCTCGGGTGACATGTGGCACCTTTTATTTCCACAAAAACAGTCTACCTAAAGCCTTCTCAACAGGAGGAAACGCTGAAGGTCAGACCACTTTCGGAATCCAATGGCTGCAGTGTTCAGACTCCAATGCGTCACTGGGCTCTTTTGTCACTGAAAATGTTTAATGAATGCCCCTGCCAGGTTAAGATCTCTTAGAGTCAGGTTATACACAGTCCGTGTTTGTGCGAGGTAAGCTGGTGTTAAGGCAGGCGCTAGATGGAAGCTGATCCATCCGCGCCTGTGCCTCCTCACACCGTAAGTCACTAAATGCTGCTTTGGCCGCAGGAAAAAGGAAGTGAAATCTTGAGTCTCAGGGATATCCACCTGAAAACAGAATTCAACATTCAAATGTTTCAATATGTAATGATATGAGAAAAACTAAAGCCATCGATGAACATTGTGCCTCAAGTAAATCCATAAATCAAGTTTTAATGTCCACATTAACTTCGCAGGTGCAACTCTGAAGGAGTGGACGTAAATGTGAACACGGTCCCTCTGAGTTCCAGCAATGGGCAGCAAATTACTCCAAACAGCTCAGCAGCATGATCCAAGTGTTCTGAAGCCAAATCATTACACTGTGGATACAGGAGTCCGATATTTTCCCCATTAAGTCCCCGATTTCCCTCACTCACCATGCATCACCTCACATCAGCTTGCCTTCGTCTGCTCATAAGTTCCTCTCTCTCCGGGACATAAAGTTGTAAATGGGAGCCTAAAAACTCATTGTGTAGTCAAGTGCTTATAGTTTCGGAATAATCACTGAAAAGCTACTTCTGCATTTATTATTGACTGAGAAGTGCAGACCTACTTGTGCTGCCAAATGAATCATTTGAATCCTTTTGTCAGTGATTTCGATATGAGTGTGTATTTTGTTGCACAAGCGAGGCACTAAGACCAAGACTGTCTTGCCTGACTTTCCTCTCATTCAATCTTTCTCCCTTCCTAACAAGGAACATAACTGAAGAGAGCTGTTATCTTTTTTCTTTTTTTCTTTTTTTTTTATCTTTGACAAATGTAATCATGTGTTAGGACTGTGGGGACTGACATATTTATAATGAAGAGAGGGCACATCACCACCTTTTTTCCACTGAAAATCCATATACATCCTATGCCTGCTTACGCACACACACATACAAGCATGCACACATATACATGTACACAACCAAATGCGAACAATGAGCAGCTGTTATGTGTTTTATTTTATTACTCGCAACGTGAATGCTGGCTGAATTAAATCAGCAGTATGTTACAGGGACATACAGTATCTTCACACCCTTCTGCTTTCTAATGACAACCTGGCTAGGCCGATTTTAAAACCGCTCATCTGACAGTTATCAGAAAAACCTGAAATCCTCACCGCCTCGCTTCATTTTACTCCCCGCATCTCATCCTCCGATAGGCGAAGAGGAAGTCTTGATGAGACTGTGACAAGGACAAAGCACGGAGAAGAGGCCCAGGTACCCACACACGACGCCTGATCTTATTGTCACTGATTGAAGAGAATGGGAGGAAAAATACTTAAGTGTCATGTGAGACTACCTGCCAGAAGCTATTACCTCTCAGGATTTACCATATTTCAAAATAAATAAACAATTACAAACAGCCGGGACGACGGGGAAATAAATAAACAAAGCTGCGTGTGAAAAATATGTGGGCATTCTCTTTGTGATTTCTCTGGATGGAAAGCTGTAGAGTCCATAAGACGCGGGGCCTGTTGTGGAGCTGCTCCTGTGATCACATGTATCTGCCCCTGTGGAACAAATAAACCTTTTCAATTCTGACTACGTCCTTGGCTATTGACCAGCACAGAGAAATAGTATTGGAGTGAATAATGGGCCATACTGTGAGCCCATCGAGCTGCTCGAGGATTATACGCATGGAGCCAAAAGAGAGCTGGAGACTGAAGGGGGATAGATGGAGAAAAGAGCTTTTCCTCTCCGTTTGGGAGGAACAGGAAAGACTGATGTGGTCATTTCACAAACCCCTAAACAGACTTGTGTCATTACAGCTCCGCATTACAACTAGATAATGTAGTTAGGTAATGCATTTACAGAACGTCTGCCTGACAAGAAGGATGTTTTAGGAGTTGGAAATGCCGACAAAAGTCTGCCATTAGCGACTAAGCGCTACCTTGGATCACTCCGCCATCCTGCAGTCCCATCACACAGCCAGGCGTCCTCTGTTGGGAGAACTGGCATCATCGCTCTTTTTAGATTATGCCTCTACAAATATGTATCTGGCCTGGTGCTGCCATTCTTAAAAGTTTCTGACTGTGGGAGGAGGAGTCCTAGCCTATAGGGGGAATTACGGATATGTCAGTGGGCGTCTTCGCTGAATCCGCCACTGAATGAAGCTGCAGGATCAACATAAGCTGCACTGCAGGCCCAAACATGTATTCCCCCAGTGTTTTGGTGTTTATATCTACGATATGTGCTCCTCTCTCTCCTTCCTCCTTTCCCTTGCAGGGCAGCCCCAAGCTGGACCCCGCTCATGGTTTTCAGAGGATGTCGGTGCCTGTTTGAAGTGCTGCTTTGCTATTTGGGGAGCTTCCGCCGGGAGAAGGAGTAGGACGAAAAAAAAAGACTGGATTCGGAAGCAAAAAAAAACAAAAAAAAAACAACTCTTTATTTGGGGAAGAAAGGAAACAGCAACCCCTTGTGGCAAACAGATGCACGCTGTTTCCTCCCTGTCATGACAGGCTCTTGAGCTTCCAACTAAAAAAATCATGAAAGTCTATGTCGGAACGTGTCACTTTGAGGGTAGTCTAGGTCCTGTTGTGAGGGAAGAAAAAAGAGAGGTGAAGTCTGAACAGAAAGACATCATTCAAAATATTTGCAAGTATATGTTTGTTTTTGCTACTAATTCTAGTTTCATATTCTCCTATTGGGGCGTACAGTCTATGTTACACCTGAACCACATCCAGGATTGATGTGATGTATCTTTGTTGAAAAGATGAACCCCGATGTTTTGATTGATGATGAAACTTACCACAGGGATTTAACAAAGCACACGGACAACTCTGACAGACCTGACAGCGCCTGACAGGAGGATTGGGAAAAAATCTGGCACATAAAAACAGAAATTTGCCACCATGAAAGCATTAAGAAATCACACAACCAATGAATGAAAAGTCCAAAACAGAAAGAGTAAATAACAGCAGTATTCATGGAATTTACCTCCATTGTCAGAATTAAGCGCAAATTCATAAATGTAGAGAGGCCGGAGGTAAAGGTGTGAAGGTTCACGCGGCAAAAGGAAGTGTCTGACACGTCACAGCAAATATCATTTACCTTCTCTGTAACTGCAACCCGTCTCTAATGGACAGCCAGTTTCAGTTGCAGGGACTTGTCAAGGTCTCTGGAACCATTTAAAGATCTCGGGAACTCTTGACATGAGAAACAATACTCTCAGTTTAGGTCCAAAATCTTCAGTCGCAGTGGAAACACAACAAGAATGGCACATAAAGGATACATTAAAAAACTGCTTATTTGCCATGTTGATAATCTTTCCTTAACATTAGCCAGAATAAAAGGTTGGCATTGTACATTTCTCTTTGTTACAGCTAGTTTGGCACATAAGAATTGATTTAGCACAGCTGCTTTGTTGCGTTTATCCACGCTGAGTCATGCTTGTGTGAGCTGACCAATCAGAGGAGACTGGGTTAAAGAGATAGGAGCTAAAACAGATTGTTTCAGACAGAGGGGGAATACAGTGCTGCAGCACTGGACAGTATCTGGTATCTGTTCTTTCTGCATTCTAAACACATCAAACTTACAGTAGCTGCTCAGTGTTGTTGTTCTTGTTCTTGACAGTATGGTTGGGAAATAAAATAACCTGGGTGTGCAATACTCACTGCTATTCCCCGGTCTGATCCAAGGAGGTCCAATCATTTCCCTGCCCTGCACTGTTTCATCAGTTTAACTGTTATCTCGCTGACTTTAAAATAAATATGGATAAAGTTTGGAGTATTTTATCAGCCTTTTATTAGTAATTGGCTGGACAAATGGGCCAAATGGGCACTGCAGCTCTGTCGAGGGCAAATGAGTCAGAGCTAACTCCACCAGTGCCATGAGAGTTGTTTTAAATGCAAAGATAACACTGTGCATATATCACCCAGGCTGCTGCTCATTAAAACCAGAGAACCTGTGCTGCCGGGCAGTGCAGGGTTATCCCCCAGCCATTTTATGAAACTTAATGTTCCATTAAGATTGCATCAATCAGATTTTAAATGATTTGGATGCCCATTAGTCCTTGCAGAGCCACAGCACTGAGACCACTCCCGATGTAATGATATTGAACGGAAGCAGGAGACATCAGCTTTTGAAAAGGCTACAACACATTCGCCCCCAGTGTCTCCCACAAACCCCTGTGATGTCTGACTGACCGCGTTGCTGACAGTCTGAGGCATGTGATTGGCAACCGAATAATCTGAGAAGCACTCAAGATTTCGAGCAGGAAAATTCTTGGTAGTCTTTTCTGCCCTAAGCTCCTAGTTTGGGGGATATCAGATGAGCACAAGCACAAGCTAGCTCTCCCTCAAGAATGCTAATGCCATCTCCCAAACATCAAAGTTGTGGAAACTAGGGTAAGAAAGCTGCGTCATGTTTACCTCCTGTGAGCTGCGGAGTGTTTGCGCACCTTTTCTACAGGAACCGTTTCGACACATCAAAAACGCCCGAGTCTGTTTCCCCTCCCATGACCCAGAAATGAAAGACAACACTGAAGGCAGTGGAAAGGGAAACCACGAGGGAATTTTGCCTTTTGAAAAAAGTTAAGCAAACTCCAAGTTCATTTTGAGTGAGGTGAAATTTGATTAGATAACCGTGACAGTGGCAAAAGTGTTCCTCAGGGCAGAGAACACCCCGACGGAAGTCCTTAAACATGAAGACACTCCAGATTCTTCAAGGAGTGTGTCATCTGCACAAGCATGTTGCATGCATACTTGTAGAGAGATGTTACTTTGAATAGCTGGATCCAACCTGTCAACCTGTTGGGGGGGGAATCATACAGTTTTGCTCAGATTTCTCAATAAAACATTATTTCCTAAAACACCCTAGACCTACAAATTATAAATTCTCTAACTTTTCCAAAGTGTTGCAAGTATCAGTCAACTATTGAATCACCTCCTCAAGACTCTCCTCTATATGGAAATGGGGGAAATGCAAACGTCTCCCTGGTTAGAATCAATTATTCACAGTCATCTCTAGGGATGTGCAGGCCCTGGCAGTTTCGTAAGATGATTCTAACTTTGTGTGCGTGTGTGTGTCTTTGAGCATGTGGAAGTTTGAGTTAAACCCTTTAGCATAATGTGAGCAACATCCAGGATGAGGACTGTGTCCGGGCAAACCCTCCCTGCCCCTGCTGTCTCCTCTTTCCCGCTGAGAAAATGGGCCTCTCAGACGGGTCTGCAAGGGCAGATAGGAAAAAGGTTACAGTGTCTCTTTGGTGTAGAGTCTTACTGGTTATCCCACTGCTGAGAAACTGTGAATGTTTTATAAAGAAATAGGATGCACGGTTCTCCTGCAGACTTTTGTCAATTTCTCTTTTCGTTTTACTTTATTTCTACTCTGTGCCCATGACAGGAATTGTTAGAACTTACCGAACAGCCTTCCAGGTGAAGAGGAGATCATGTCCAATATCGTAATTGTTAAATTATGTCCATTATGTACTGTTCTATAGGGCACCCATTGCAAAATGACTCGTTTCACGATCATGATTTGAGTTGTTCAGCTGGATAATATTTGGAAAGTCTACAAGATACACACGATTAATCGGAAATTAGCTGGCTTTATAGGAATGAGCAAGGCTACAATTGCATCAGGCTAGCTGCTTGGCATGCTAACTTCAATGTCTGCATCACAAAAATAAATCAGATCATATCAATTTTATTTACATTGCCCCAAATCCTAATCACATTGTCTCAGTGGGCTTTACAATCTGTACACATCCTCTGTCCTTAGATCCTCAATTTGATTGAGGAAAAACTTGCCATACCGAGGAAAAAAAAAAAACTTTAACAGGAGGAAAAAATTGTATTCGACATAAGGTCACAACTGTTATTTCTTTACATTCTGCTGGTGATTTAAACTAAAATTCTTACATATTAACTAGCTGTTTTTTTACATTTGTCATGAAACTAATCACCTAAATAAAAACAACATCAGTAGATGTATTCAAACTAAGACAAAGGGGATACAAAATAAACATATACACAATAAATATCATATCTGTTTAGAGATACTGGGGAAATTGTCCTCAAAAAATATTCCGATTTAATTTGTTAATTAATTAACATATCTTTGAGGTAGAAAGATGTGTCATACACTTTTTTAACATGACTAAATATCCTCACAATCTAACTGAAAGACACACAATGCAATTTGCTGATAATTTTAAGTCGAGCTGAATTTTTTTTGACACAACTATTGGCATCAATTTCAAAGACAAAAAAAAATATATATATTGTTCATTCAGAGCTATGATATGACTCTCTGGTATGAGTCAGCCAAGTGTTTGCTGGTCATGACCCTCTCCGTGATGAGCTGTCTATCCCGAAACAGCATAAAACTAAAGGCAGAGGTAACTGCTTATTATATAGACACCACAGGAGCAGGAGATATGCCACGAAAATAAATTCCATTCAATTTAAAAAAACAATGTATTATGAAAGAAACTTCATCTAGCATCTATTCTTTCTACACGGTAGTGTTGTTTGAAAGTTCCCTGCCCGAGTTTTATTCTGATAGACCTCGAACAAAATCCCTTAATCTATTTATATAAGCTTGAAGACCTTGTTGGACTGCTCAGCGACTTTAAGTCAAAGGGAATGATGAACACTTAACACAAAAAGTCGACATATACAAAATTGAGACGTCTGAGAGTTGTCCTTTTTTCTCCGCAGACTGCACGTCAGAACGAGGTCACGCCGGCTTTCTCTGATCTTTGAAGAATTTCATGAATTTGTATCCTCGTGGGTTTCTTTTTCCTTTCTCTGTGCAATGTACAGCAGCAACAGGTCATCAATATCCATTTTCATTTATTGCCATCGCAGCTGGAGCGCTTGGAATTATCATTCGAGTCGTAGCTCTTTCACGCTCTAAAATGAGGTGGAGAAGTGGATTTTTGAGACTTTCACAATGATGACGTTTACCTGAGAGAGGGTAAGACCCCTCTGATGATTGGAAGAAATCAGATTAATTGGCTCTTTATTACATCAAATGTGTTGCGAGTTGGAGCTCTCACCTGACACGTTCTTTGCTGCTTTGTCTTACCCTTGTTATCCTCGCTTCTATCAAAGTGTGTGCTTTTTCATCAACTTGCCTGACTGATGTTTTTTTGTTTGTGTTGATGCCTACACTAGTCTGGTCATATTGTGAACACATCCTCCTGGCAATAACTGTAGTGATCAGCCCAGAAGTAGCCCTAGTTTCATCTGCCATGTTCCAGCTCCATATGACAGAAACCTTTCTACCAAAATTTTCTTCAATTTTCTGAGTAGTTGTTCCAGCTTGAAGGGGCATTCACGTGAATTTTCCTGGTCAGAATAATCGTTTCCTGTAATTCCGAAATCACATGAACGCACAGTCTGCCTTCCTGTTCCCAGGCTGACGATTCTTCGCCTGCCATCTGTCAGGTTAAGTTAGCTTTCGCTTACTGGTCACCTAGTTTTGACCTTTTCCTGGCCTCTGATGGTAACTCGTGCGAGCCTTTACTATACCAGGTTAACAAATATCTTCCTTTTATGATAATCTTGTCCTATGTTGTCCTATGCCTATGTTGGCTTTACGGGACTGAGGTTACATTAGCTTGTAGGCAGCGTGCTACCAGTGCCTACTTTATGTACACCTTCTGCAGTCTCATCTCAAAACTTCATGTACAAAATCAAGTTGACCTATCATTGCTAAGTTACAAAACCTGCAGCTGCTGAACTCAACCAAAAAAAAACAAACATTTAATTCCCCTGAGAAACTTGTCTTCGGGTCAAGACACAGGGTCGAAGACAGATTTAATAATGTTCAGTACAATCCATTTCAATTAGCCTACTGTAAAGTGAAAAAAAAAAGGTGCTGAGAGCACTTGATTTTCTATGCTAGTCTCTCAATCAGCTGGCCTCTCTGCTTCACTCTCAACCTGAATCACAACATGTGTGCGCAGGACTATTTAAAGTCTAAACCTGAGCTTGATCAAAGCAGCCAGTAAGATCTGATCGCCACACGCTTTCACTATTGTTTGTTGGCTGTCATCTGCTTCTCTCCACTCCAATGCACCGGGTTTCCCCCCTGAATACCAAACGGCCGACGCTACATCTTGGGCGTCCTGTGACAGTATCTTGACAGCACGTTACTACATTGCTGTGTAGCCCAGTAGGAAATATGAAGAAAAGTGTATCTGAATGCAGACCCGCACCATGCCTTCTTCTTTAACAGCCTTTTGTCGCATGGTCCCCCACATTCATACCGCGACAAAATAAATGGCAAAGTGCAGGAATTGTAGCCACGGTTATGATACATATTATACATACATGAAGTCCACCCGTCGGGTTCACTGTACCCTCATCTTGTCATGAAACAGCAGAGGGCTCATTCCATGATTTAATTGCATCATTCATTTTTTAATATGTGGCTTTTCTGACTGAATACAATTTTCCACTCATTTCTCGCCTAATGACATTCATCAAGGAAGTGATAAATTCATTTCATTTTAAACATCTTGGTAATTTTAAATGACAAATTTATCCTGCTTGTATAAATTAATTAGAGCTGTGAGGGTTGTATAATGTCGGAATAAATGTACCTGAACATGCTTAAAAACCGTTATGTCACGGTCTTTATTTGTCTAACTCTTTGTCACACGAACGGTTAATGGTGGGCTGCTTTGTCATTCTGCGCCACATAAAAAAAAAACAAAAAACGTCTGTTTGGATTACTCCTGCAGTGCCGCATGAATACATTATGAAAACGACGCTTTAAAATGTAAATGAGAAACATACCTCATTTAATGTCTTTCACATTCATAAAGGCGTGCGTAATATTCCATGCCTCTAATTGTCATGGGGCCGCTGTCACTGCCCGATTCTGTCTGCAGCTTCCCGAATTATCTTTGCTGAACCAAACTTGCTATGACTGAAAGGTGCAGAGGTGAAATCATTCTCAAAGCAGTCCTGAGCCTGTCAAAGGAAAAACAGCCTGGTGCCAATCTGCTTTTCCTGATACAAATGAAGGGCAACCTGTCATCCTTGGATGTGTTGACAACTGCAGCTAGACTTCTATCCACATATAGCAACATTTTAACACAATTTTTTGTAAATCTGCAAAAGAAAATATATTTTTTATGCAAATATTAGGAGTTGGTTTACTGAGATAACCAGTATGGTACTTACTCTCTATTCAGGTGCATTACACTGCTGCAGAAGAAGAAGGTGCAGCAGGATGACGAGGGCCATTCACACCTTTAATGGTGGGGAAAAAAGTAGAAATATATTGATAGATATGATATAAATATGGCCTTTTGGTTTATTTGATGTATTCATTTGCAACCCAAATGCAAGTACATTTCTGCAAAACCACAGACGTTCTTTGATGCTGCAGCTTCACATCTGTTCAGGATGAATTTTCTATGTCTCTCTCATTAGATTTAGATTAGATTAGATTAGATTTAGGTAAAAACCACTTGGTCAGGGTTGGGAAAAACACCTATTTTGGTGGCCATGATCACTGAGGTGGTCCAAATTCCTGTGAAAAATAAAGGGTTTTGGTCACCACAAAAACTGCCGGGAATGTGTGCAGGTCTTGCTTTAGACTCATCACAACAGCTGGAAACGGTAGGTCTCCTGTCCACACACTAGGCAGGAGACTACATGTCAATCTTAGAAATATCTGCAGGAATGTTAACTGCAAACAGTATATCCTGGTGGCTGGGTTGTAATCTGAGGAAGGTTACGGTCTCCTGATTGTTTCCTAACAAATCCAATGTTTTCATCTGAGGCCCTTTTTTCGTTTCTCCAGCATTGTAGCAGGTGTGACAGACGGATGGGTGTGACACCCTTAATTCCTGCTCGATTTTCCCACAGCCCTTCAGATGCCCCTTGTGCAGATACACTGTTGACAGATGGACTTCTACAAAGCAGTAGTTTAATGGAACCACTCAATCCGTCCTGTCTATCATTCTGCCCCTCCTCCCTCCCCACAAAACATGTATTTCTCCCAGGTTACAGCCTGTGGTCGATACTCCCCCATTGTGGAAGACTCCATTTCCCTGTGACACTATGACTGTGTGTTCGCAGCAAAGTGTTGACACAGATGGACCCAGCGTTATTTCCTCTTCCACTACTTGCAGTCCACTCAATCTGTGCTAGATAGCAAAATGTTGTGTAACTCTGACACATTTGGCACAAAGGATAGCTTTGCAATCATTCATTATATCAATGTCATGACTACAAAGAAGAGATTTTTCTCCACTTGTACAATGAGGATTGTCTTTCTGACAGAGCAGTGATGATGTAAGCGATAGCATGCTTTTTCTTATACCCCTTTTAAACTGGTCCAAAAACCCAGTCACACTTTATCTTCAATGTGAATGTGTATAATCTGCATTCACTCTCATGGCAATAAAAGTGAAACTCTCACCAAAATGCAACCTAGGCTTCTTTTGTGAATGTATATGAGTCAAACCTTTGTGTAAAAGCATAATTACGACGAAAGAGGCACTTTTAAGATTTACTGTATTTTCATTTTCGGGTCAAACTCCTTTTCAATGGGAGTGCTTGGGGCAAATTAGCGATAGCATCAAAATCGCTATTTTTAAAACACTAAGAAGACTCGACACAACATGAAACTTGGCTCGTAGTATCACCAGGGTCTCTACACATGAACACGAGCATTGAGAACATTGTTTGTGTACACAGAGTTTACTAAAAAGAGAGTTTTTGGACATTTCCACAAAGAAATACAAAAACTAGAAGAACAAACCATAAGCTTGTGGAACACAGGCAGAAAAATGAGTAGCACATAGGCATGGGACTCATGGGACTCATGGGAACAGAACAGACGAAACAACAAAGAGTGAGGGAACAACACAGGCTTAAAAACAAACTTAACTAGCAAGGGGATGGGGTGCAGGTAGAGACACTGGGAACAGGGCAGTGCTAAAAAGGCGGATGTGAAAGGGATATGGGGGGAATATCAGCACAGGAACACTAGAGGGAAACAGAACATTAGCGACATGGGTGAGGAGGAAGTAACAAGAAACAAGAGGATGCAACTACAAAATAAAACAGGAAATCAGCAAACCTAAAAAAAAAAAAAAAAAGCAACAACACTTCTACTGTTTCCTGTTCCCGAGATGCACAAGGGGAAAGAAAACTGAGGGGCAAACTTGGCCACCAAAAATGTGAAAGCAAAGGAGCACCTATTTTTTAGCAGGTTTGCTATTACTGTAGCTGTTTCTTGTACTGCTAGCTTTAAGGTCCTACTGTATTAACTAACCTGTGTTGTTTACATTGCCAGGACAGTTAGTCTAGTGCGAGAGTGCTTACAAGTGACCAATGGTTTAGATAAAGAACATCTTTGAGTGTCTGTTATACCTTTAGGCAGTACCAGTATTAATTGTTTTTAAACTGTATTATTACCTTTTTTTCTCATCATTAAATCACCAAACCGACTATATGCCTGAGCAGATGCACAGACTTCCATTGAAGACCTTTGGCAGCAGACAATTCAGTGAGAATTGCGTTCAAGGTGAGCTTACTCGTTTCTGCTTCAAGAATTCATTCATTTACAAATGTTTTTTTCCCAAAAAATCACATACAGTTCATTAAAATAGCAATAATATACACGTACACATACTGTCTATATCAGAACACACGGCCGTCTTCTGGAGAGATGGATTAAGAGACTGTTGTGGGAGGGGATGAAGGGTCCTCATGACCGTGGAATCTTATCTCAAGCAGCTTTACAGCAGCCTTGATGAGCGGGAAAGATAAGAGAGCAGGGGAAGTGTGCCAGCATGAGCAAGGTCAGCGAAAGAACTGACTGACAGTCACATTTCCCGGGGACAAGCTGGAGATCAGAGAGAAAACAAATCTAGGAGAGACGACTCTGTCTTTGAAGAGTCTGCAAGGATAAAATAGCCGTGCTTCCATTTGCACAGCCTGCTCATTATCATCATTAGTACTACATTTAATTTATTTAGGAATGTATTGGGTGACAAAGCAAACAAAATCTGTAATCGCATGTTGACCAAACAGTCCTGCCTCGATATACATCAAAGTTTTTTTCCTGGACTTTCATATATGTTTAACTGTAACCAATTCTTTAAAGTTGTTCTCTCCTGACCGCAGAGAGTTATAAACTGGGGAAAAGGTCAGACCTGTGATTCCACAGCGGAGGAGGTCTGCTCTTGTCGATGCTTTAGCACCAGATAAGCTCAAAGCCCGAGCACACACAGCAAAACAAGTGTACACCAGCTACACACACACACACACTCCTCACTCTCTCCCTCTCTTATGGCGCTCTGTTGCCAGAGCTGCACCACTATAATAACCCAGCTTTGATTGCGACCAGTGAACCAAAAACATTACTTGGTCCGCATACCAATATGTTGTGCCGGCTGTCGAGCGCCGGGTATAAAATGAATCATAAATCATCCCTGATCCACTGCTGATCATATAAAATCGCTGGACTGTTTTACACCAAGAAGGGTCAACTTGTATTCTGGTATTGTGCTAGATGTATTCCTGTAGTTTGATTTTTGTCAGCATGTGATTCTTTCATTTGAATTCCTGGCAGCGGTGACTTTAAACGTCAATTGGAAAAGGGGGAGTTTCTAAGGCTGTCCTGATTGACCCCCCCTACATCTGCCTGACTGTGTAATGCTGTCAAATGGGAAATGGACAGTCAGAGGCTAATGTATTTCTGCCTGTCGGGGTATATCAAACCGAGCGCCTTGCAGGAGGGTGACGAGCCTTCATTAGAGTGTAAAAAAAAGCACCCCTCTCCATTCCCTCCCATTACCACCATCTGCAATGTGCTATCCTCTCCATCCCTGAGCAGAGGTCAGAGATTCCATTGCTGGTGGGTACAGGTAACTTATAGGCCTGACTTTTAACGGCTGGCTCCTCTGAAGTTTTATAGACAGCTTTGTAACAGAAAAAAATTCCCATTAGAGATGAGAGAGGAAGGGATTTACCTGCACGCACATGAGTAACTTCCCAATATACAGTATCTCTGTTGATCTTTCACCTAAGTGGTGTTTCAATACAGAGACCAATTAGAAATGTGACCACAGTTGTTGAAGTAAGCACGAGAGAAAAGGTGAAGATTGGACCCCATCGATTTGAGGCATCTTCATTCAGCGTAAGCCCGTGAAGATTGCAGAGAGGACACGATTCACCCTGTTGGTGGTGGTGGTGGCTGTGGTAGGTTATGTGATAGCACAACAGGGACACAATGATATTTCAAACACAGCATCCAAGAAAAGGTTGTTGTTTCATAGACATGCATGACAACATCGCTTTGAGGTCTTCAAGTGAATACCAACCAAGTGGTATAATAAAACCCACAGAGATTTATCACTGAATTATCAGTGTCACTGCACCAAAGTAGTTGTTGGTCTTTTTTCCTTCTGTCACAACAACTTACACCTTTTAAATGTACACAAAGGAATATAACACCACAAAAATGCCTTTGAGGCAATGTGATGTATTCTTAGAACTTTGCATCTCTCTTTAACAACAGGTTTTTGTCCTGCTTCAAAGTACAGCTCTATGAAATATTTTTGCCTTCTAACGCAATCAGATCCTAAAAAAATACATTGTTGTGGGCAAACCGTTTAAACTCATGTTGGTGCTTTTACTGTGCAACAATTTACTGTGTTGTTCAGTCGAACTTTTTGCAGTTTCTTTTTGAGCAAAAGAGTGGAGATGATACTATGGCATGCTACCTATAGTTGAATGATTAATGTTTGAATAACCACTGCTTCCTTGGGCATTAACATTATGTCGTCTTATTTGAGGTCCGTCTGCGCTCTTATCAAACAACACTTTGTCCTCCGTGTAAGCACAATTATATTACAATGGCAGAAAGATGGTTAACTTTTCAAGGGATTATGAAAAAGTTGCTTCCTAATGAATGGAGTTCACATTTCACAGTTTATAATCTTCTTACCTCAAACCTCAAGAAACAATTGATTTTAAAAGGTATGCTTCTGTGTTTCTACTCTAGTCTTCTTTTGAATGTGCTGCCTCCAGCTACTCTGTTCATATGTGGTCGCTGTTAATGTCAAAAGTGGAAACTGAGGTCATAAAGTGGATAAAGTCATGTCAATAGTCTGAGAAGGAACACAACGGACCCCAACAATGTTAACATAGGGCATTCATCATGCAGTCAAGTCAATTCTCCATCTAACGAGTCACCTGACAGCTATGGTTATGGAAAGACGGGGCTGAGCCGGTCATGCCTAAGTGATCTTGATTGATTGTGTTTCTAGCCTACAGTCAATGTTTCAGTTCCAGCGTCAGTGCCAGCATGAGGCAGTGGTGTCAATCAAAGCCTGAGACAAGGCCTTTCGCTAAGTTTTGTGCCGCAAATCAATAATACATCACTGACTGCTATCATGGGGTACGTGAAGCCCTTGTAGGGAGGTGAATGAGACAGAGGGGAAAATCTTTGACGGGTTATCGCTGGTCTAGAGTTGACAGCGATGATGTTGACATGTCTGAGGAGGCAAATACACTTTTTTTAATATCGGAGGAAGCTTCTGGTGATGCCGGAAAGTTCTGGAATGAGAGCGCTTCAGAGAGGAAATTATTAAAAATAACTGAGAGGATATGAAAAACAGAGCTCTAACATACAGATTGAAGGAGCTTATAAAAGTGCCACAAAGCTTTGCAAAGAAAATATGACATTTCATGCATTAACGACATATTTACCATCCTGTGCACAGCTCTTACAGTCCATGTGATCTGAAAGGTACAGGAAAAGCAATATGTGTGTGCTTGTGCTGATTATCATATAAGTCCATTGACTTGGACCTTGTGCGTTTGCCAGTATAGTTATATGGTTATGCTTATGGTTATGAATGGTCACGGTTATGAATATACAAGGTCTTAAAGGGATAGTTCGTGTTTTTTGAAGTGGGGTCATATAAAGTACATACCTATAGTCGATCTGTTCCCTACCATAATCACCGATCAGCGCAGCCTCAGTTTGGAGAAGTAGAGAGACGCTCAGCTTTGTACTGCAGTGAACGGGGTCCAGAGAAAGAGCGAAATTTAACCACCTAAAACAAGGCCCACCTAAAAAAATCTATAACAGTTCAAGTGTACGTTGTATAGAGAAAATTCACAGCACTTTAAATCACCGTCTGACCGCCCTGTCTTTTGGCACTACATTATCTCAACCGTTGAACCTCCGTATCCCTTCGCATTAGTGCAACTGGGCCTCGCACTGTATTTCGCCGCTCGCAGTTCACCTGTTGCCCACTGGACGAGAGGTTTACTTTCAATAAAAATGAAACTTAACAGACCGTAGAACCTCCATATCCCGATGCATTAGCGCAACTGCATAGGGATACGGAGGTTCTACGGTTGAGAAAATGTAGTGCCAATAGGAAGGGCGGTCTGACAGCAATGTAAAGCGGTGTGAATTTTATCTATACAACGTACACTTGAACTGTTATAGATTTTTTTTAGGTGAGCCTTGTTTTAGGTGGTTAAATTTCGCATTTTCTCTGGACCCCGTTCACTGCAGTAAAAAGCTGAGCGTCTTGGCTGGAGCAGCTCTCTGCTTCTCCAAACTGAGGCTGCGCTGATCGGTGATTACGGTAGGGAACAGATCAGCTATAGATATGTACTTAAATGACCCCACTTCGAAAAACACGAGCTATCCTTTTAACTGAAGGATGATATCATTGGACAGAACTCAAATGATCTGTGCAAATACTTGCTGTGCAGTATATGCAAGGTGAACTAGGACTATGAAACGGTACAGCCCAGCTGACAGGATATAATGTTCGCAGTTAACATTTCTGTAAACCACAGATTCATTCGAGGTTGACACTTGTACCTAACGCTCACATGATAAGTTTGAGTCACACCACTGGATATTTTTGTGGACAACTGGGGACATTTTCAACTTTTTTTTTGTGGCAACGTCTCCATCCGTGATCATGGCGACCAAAACAAGTATTGTTTGGGCCAAACTGTGATATTTTTCCTAGTCCTAATCAAGAGTGCCTAAACCTTAGCAGAGCATAAGCACAGCGTTGTGACAAGAGAGAAATAAGAAAAAAGTTGCAACATAAAGAAAATTGTGGCTTCGCATAAAGCATGCATGAAAACAGGTCCTTTGTCCTTTGCAAGGAGACACAAGTGAAGAGTTCTGTAACACCCCTGAAGAGGGAACATAAGAAGAAGGAGAAATACACAAAGAAATTTAACTAAAAGAAAATATGCAAGTCTTCAGCTGTTTGTTTTAAAGGCACAGTTCCCATAAAAGCAGCAGAAAATGCAGGATTGCAATCTGTTTTCAGTCACGTCAAGGGGTTTATCCAGCTGTAGCTGAAATTGTCGAGCTCTGTAGTGAAATAAGCATTTGTTTTATGATCTGCTGAAAAACACAATAGAAGTCCTTTACATGTTCCATCATGCATGTCAAACCCTTCAGTTTAATACTGTAGCTGAACATGACTGTAATTGACTCTATTTTATCCGAGTTTCCTTTAAGCTTTAGAGCTGAGAGACATTGAGTGACGTGTCCCGACTGCCCCGCTGTGCTTCACCGGGCCGCTAAAGAAACTGAGTGGTTAGACACAGGTGAGTTTTAAAGCAAGTTCTTGCTAATCTTCTCCATTTACCTACTGTCCGTAATGCACTGTAGATCTTTCAACACTGTTGGTATCACTCACCAACTTTTATGAATATCAACAGTTACACCAACTAAGAAACGTAATCCATTAATCAACATAGAACATATCACTTCTAGTATCTTTATCTCTATATTTTCTTTCTTTCTTTGTGACTTAGTTTAGTTTAGGTATGATGACAAACAGTGAAATAAAACAAATGAAAGGATTCAGTTGTTGAGGTATCAGAAAAGTGAAATTGTGACTGTGTTTCTGTCAAAATGTACACAATTTAACAGATTTATCAGGTCCATTGATCATTTTGATGAAACATCTTTTTTTTCCAAAGCGTAACTTGTGGAGAGATTCTCAAATTGGGGATGCGTGTTCTTTGCTTTATAGTTGGGATCCTAACAGCTTTTGAAGCAGCTGAAGCAGTGAGACGGATTTTATATACGCAAGGACAAAGAGGTCAAACTCTTCATTGTCAGACTTCATTGTGTCAGCTTTCGTCTGACAATAAAGTTTTTCGAGCTTCTGCTTTTTGACGTCTTCTTTTCTTCTTCTTCTTCCCTTAGCAATGCACCTTGGAAGTTGGTGAAGTTATGCCAGAACCCCCTGCCGTGCTCCTCTGTACTCTGTATTACAGGTAGAAGCAGCAGTAAAGTAAAGGCAGGTGACGAGCTTCTCTGGATGTGAGAGGGTTATCAAGTTATATACTGCATCTGATGTTGGATAGACGAGGCATCACACCAAACTAACATCTGTCAATAAGATAGAACCCTTTGGGGAAACAAATGTTCCTTCTGTCACAAGTAATCTCTGGCATGAGTGACACACATTGTCAGCACTGGAAGTAGAACAAAATAACTGGCGGTCGTCCCCTTGTTCACATGTTTCGCCATGCGAGGGGCTTCTGCTCATCGCACGCAGAAGCTAAGGTACCTTGCGCATCACGCTCAGGGGCCTGGCAATGCAGCATCTGGGATGAAAACGTGTTGGATGGATAGTCCGACTGTGCATCAGTGGATACTTTCCCTCCTCTCTACTTTTAGTATGTCAAACAAAAGTAAAAGCACTACAAGCACCAACAGACAAGAGGTTGAGTGAGTGTCACACAGGCTATAAACGCTCTGTACATTGCATCATTATAAAACCAAAGGATTTCTCCTTCCAAAATACTTAAAAAGGTCTTTCCTCAACATTCTCTAATCAGGTTGCAATTTATTCACCAACAACACGGCAGCAATCTTGGATGCAACCCTTCATTACATTAGTGCAACTCTTTCCTTTCTCGGGAATGTTCGCCAGCTGGATCACGTCCACTTCGAGTCAAGCAAACGAGAAAGACACCGCTTCCAAACTCATTATGATTGGACAGCTGTTCCGTTGGGGACTTTCCAAAACCAACAATCACTTCCCGGACAGCCGCTGACAGCCGCTGCTGGGTCTCATGATGGTGCAAAGACACTCTGGCGCTGCCACTCCGCATTCCCAGCACATCTCTATTTGGCATGCCGCTGTTGTATATGACTGCTACAACTGGATGTACAAAGTTGGTGGTTAATGTTTTATGGCATTCACAGCAGGAGGAAAAACGAGCACTTCCAGAAAATTTGAACTGTGAGGGTTCTCAATTCTTGGTCCCTGGAAAGTGGAGCACAGTTAGAGATTGTTTTCCCCGGGGCCACCTGTGCTGAAATTAATGCACATGACCACCTATCCACCAAATGGCGCATGTTATGTTCCACTGAGAGTTAGCAGCCTCATGTTTATTCTATCATGCTGCTGTGGCATGTCATGAATCAACTACCATTCCATGACAAGTAAATCTCATTAGGAGTATATTTGTTTGGGCGCGCATGTGTGTGTGTGCGTGCGTGTGTGTGTGCAGTCTGCCGGGCTGGAGAAGGATGAGAAAGGGAAAGAGAGGGAAGCATAGAAAGTTTCTTTTTGGCAGATGTTCACAATCTCAGTGCTCCGAGCCAACCACTACATAGCTTTATGGGTAATGCCCAGGTGGCGTGACCGGCGCTCTGTGGACACACATGTAGGCAAGTGTGTGTGCACAGATGTTTGGTCTAAAGTTTGTGTTGATTAACATTCCAGTCAACACTCGGGAGGAGGATTGGATGTAAGGGCAAAAACCCGTGGCCCTGCTTTGGCATGGTTTGGAGTCGTAATGCAGCGTTTGAGTGTGTTAATGAGCTCAAGTTTGCTCGCGCATTTGTTTGTGTATGAACATTTTCTTGTTCTGCAGTATGTGTTTGTGCAGTGTCTGTACACACGGAGCATATGCAGCAGAATTCAAAACTATTTAATAATTCAACAGTGTATAGAACGGAGTTAGATGATGTGTGGACTGTCAGCGAGGTTTGTCGGCGAAGAAACACACAGTGTGACTCAACGTGTACCCAATCAGAATCAACATTTACCCGCCCAGTGGATTTAATTAGAATTACGGGAGTCTGTCCCAATGCTTTCCATGTCTGTGCAACTTTAATTTCAGACAGAAGAGAGAACTTAATAAAAAGAAAAAGGCAACACAAAGAACAATACACACAGGTGCACCACTGCTGAGGTAGATAGCAGGCTCAGAAGCAATTTTATTCATTTTTTGTGTTCATTTTCAATTACCAGCTAATCAGTGCGTGCTGGGTGGTTGTGTTAACTCATCAAAACAGTGTAATATAAGAGTCACAAGCAAAAGCGATGGGAAATACATAATGGAAAATACAGACTTGCTTGTTCAAATGTTGCTGCTTTACAACACAGAGGCACATGCCGCAGCACAACCGAGGATCATGATGACAAACGTTTCAAGCAAAAATGTGTTATTTCTGTTCTATACTCAAAAAGCAATGATAAAACTCCAAATTGTGCAAAATTCTCTTATTTTGCATTTAAAAGAATCTGATTGTAGATTGTACATTGCCTTTTGTTAGCTCAAGTGGCGCTTCATTAAAGTAATGAAAACCTCCAGAAAGTTCTAAGGACTGTGTGTTGTCGTTTGTTTCAGGAAGTACTTGTGAAAAGAAACGAAACATTCAGAGATAGATGTGTTCGCTCCTCACTTGTATGAAGTGCCGTATACCTGAAAAAAAAAGCTGTCATTTTGTCTCTGATATCATCTCAACAGTTGTCCCACTCTTTCCCAACTCTGCAGCTCGTCGCTAATTGTCGCTTCCCTTTTCCACTGTAAACAACATAATATGTCATTATGCAAATGTGCACTTACGAACGACTTTTGCCCTGCAACAGTGTCAGGGGTTCACAGATTCCTGCAGTCAAGAAGGAAATGCCAGCAAATTCATCAACATGCAGAAGTAGTGCTCAACTTCAGAGCGAGGGGAAGCGGCGCTCTCCATACCACCGTCACAGTTCTGCCTTATTTACAGGAAGCTAAATCCCTCTCTGGCTGTAGTTTTAATGAGGGCACGGTAGGGCAGTTTTGCAACTATTGACATAGAGAATCTTTTAAAAACTTGATTCTGAATACATTTATTGATTGCACAGCGCTCCACACCAAAACTGCTGTTTGTTCAGTTTTATATTTATGTGAAAGGATCTGCTCCCCATGCTGACCAATTGGTCCCCACTTAAAATAAACTAATTACTGTTTGTAGGTTTGGGGCATACTTTCTTTTTTAATGAATGCTTTCAAAAATAAATACACATATCCTCTATTAACCTTAGCCAACCGCTACATGCAGTATTATTAACGGATATTGGGTTACACCCCGCCTTTCCGAAACCCCGCTGTTCCGAACATAGACTTCAATTCATCGTAATGGCGGGGTTTCCCTTTTTTTCAAAGACCCCTCTATTCCGAAAAGTCTATCGGGGAGACCCCTCCATTCCGAAACCCCCCCACTCCGAACGGACACAATCAGAAAGGAAATGGAGGCTGCGGATTTATCCTTTTTTGCTTTGTGGGTTCAAACGGATCATGTGGCTGATTAACCGCAAAACAAGCCTACTTCATATTAATGACATAACTCATTATGCTTCAGCTGGACGAATGGCTATGTTGAATTAAAATTACTTTATCATGCTAATTATCCGAAATTTTATGAAAATTGCTCCAATGCGTTATACTGATCTTCGTGCATATTCAGACACAGCCTGATATGGGTTCTGAGCAAAGGAATGTCTGTTTTCTCCCCCGGTCTGTTGTCAGCAGGAGCGGGGTCTGCAGGCTCGCACCTGGGTAAAGTGGGCTCAAGCCAGAGTTCAGCCGCGCTCGAGCCGAGCGGGGAGAGAAAAAATTTGTATTTCTTTTGCTCTGTGGGAGATCTCCCACAACAGAGTGGATGAGAAAGCAAGGGGGACAGATCTGCCCAGCAAACATCAGAACGCAGAGTGCAGCCTTTGTCTGTGACCTGGTTCAGCACCCTGGACAGCTGCCTGCGTAACTGGATGTGGGAATTTGATGCATTTGAAGCCGCGATATTTGGTCAGAAACGTCATATATAATAACATTGTTTCAAGTCGTAAACAGTTCTGTAAGTGGAAGAAATAAGAATCAATTAGGCTATTAGTGTTAGTCCTTCTTCATATAAAGTTGTGTTACAGTCGCACAGCTGGAGACCGCTAACAAAGTTAGAGACAAGAGAGACAATGAATGAAATCCCGCGAAATTATGTGCGGTCAATATGACCGCTTATGGCTGAAATAGGTAAAACAAATCACATTTTCTTTTCCTTTTGTGTAATTTATATAAAAGTCTCTAATGTTTGCATTTTGTTTACATCGCAGATTGATAACTTAATTGTGATAATGTTCAAAGTTATCATTATCATTGTTATTATTATTATCATTATTATTATTATTACATTTCACATAAACACACACACAGCAAGTATAATGGTACTGTGCTAGGTATTCTTTTCGTGGTTCTTGGTGCTTGGAGCAATATTGTTGTTGTGGCATTCTAAAGCGAATTTGAAATGAATTGAATTAATAAACCTTTAGATTCTTGCCTATAGACTGATAAGTGTTGTGTTTACAAATGAGCAATACATCCAGATTTCTTGAGATTTGTATTGTCAATGGGAATTTAAATTTAAATGTCAGGCGATGTTTTCTTTATGGAAATTATTTTTCGGGCAAACAATTATAAGAGAGAGAGGGAGCGCGGATGGGGGATCCGTTGTGTGACAGCGGAGCGGAGGGTCAGCAGCTGGATTTTGCACTCACGGTCAGTATTAGTAGGTGTTTGAGGTTTATTACGTTTGCTGACATTATTACATTCAATGTAATTATGTAACAGCCTTTGCGCCTTTGCCTTACAGCGCCTTTGCGTGCGCACAGTTTGCCTGTGTAGGCCCGTGGTCATGATAATCCGTCTATGGCTATAAGAGATGGATACACAATCAATTTCATGTAGTGTTTATTGAATCAAAAATACATAGGTAGCCTATTGTCTTCTCCTCTGCTTTTTTTTTCAAAGACAAACTGAGCAGCACTGCTCAATCCACTCATACATTGTTAACTTTCCACAAAGACAAGTTATGTTAAAACGAACGACCAGAGGGATCATTCCCCGGCAGATCGCACCCATGGGCCACAGTTTATTTCAGAATTGTGCTAGTGCGGCTGGAAGTGGGGATTTCAGCACCACGGATAGCGCCTGTAAAAAGATTAGACACGTAAGAAACGTTTAAATGTGTTTGCTGCAAGCGAAAATATACTACACAATAAATGAAGATAGTGACATAGGCCTATTAGCAATAAAAAGCAATGAGTTGTGTGAGTGCGGCCGGTGAGCAGACGGCAGTGTTTGATGTAGGAAGTAATGTAAACTTGAAAATCAATTTCGGAACAGCGGTGTTTAATTTCGGAACGGCGGTGTTTTGAGGGGAGGGCCGTAACAGCGGTGTTTCGGAGTCGGGGTGTTTCGGAATGGTGGGGTTTCGTAATGGAGGTGTGTCGGAATGTCACTGCGCACCCCGGATGGTTATGGTTTGCAACCATACGTTTATTAACAAACATTACAAATAAGGTCAAATGTCTAATTTAAACTAACGAGGCAAATCAATTTAAAGGAGAACTTCGGTCGATTTAAACATGCAGCTTCATTGCTCAAGCTACCCTTGACTTGCCAGTACCGAAGACGCGAACAAATTTGGTCCAACCATTACAGAGCTCCGTGAACGGAGACTTAGCATTGAACGCTAACAGCATGGGGTCAGAACTTTACACTGTGTTTTAAGCGTCTTAACATGCTCCACATCTCACACCAAAAGTTATGCAACATCAGCAGACACCTTACAACACAGCACTGTAGCGTGTATGACTCAAAATGAATAAAAAAGTAGTTAAAACAGTGTGTTTGTGCAAGCAGCCACGCACCTGTATGTTGACATCCGTGTCTTCAGGTAGCTAGACCAAACTAGTCAATCCGTCGAGCGTGCACTTACTCCCTCACTGGCGGAGACGGAAACGTATTCCAGCATTTTCGTGTTTATGTTCATAATGTACATGTCCATGTTACAGCCTGTCATGAGCCATGAGCCTTACAATAGCCTGTTAAGCCTGTTAAGTGCACACTCGACTGATTGACTAGTTTGGTCTAGCTACTGGATGACGCGGATGTCAACATACAGGTAAGTAGCTCCTTGCATATACACACTGTTTTAACTACTTTTTTATTCAGTTTGAGTCATAAACGCTACAGTGCTGTGTGCTAAGGTGTCTGCTGATGTTGCATAACTTTTGGTGTGAGATGTGGAGCATGTTAAGACGCTTAAAACACAGTGTAAATTTCTGACCCCATGCTGTTAGAGTTCAATGCTAAGTCTCCGTTGACGGAGCTCTGTAATGGTTGGACCAAATGTGTTCGTGTCTTCGGTACTGGCAAGTCAAGGGTAGCTTGAGCAATGAAGCTGCATGTTTAAATCGACCGAAGTTCTCCTTTAAAGTGTAATGGATAAGGATTCCCAGAAATCCAAATACCTGTACAGTGCAGCTTCAAAAATGTGACAATAGAGGTATTTCTTTCTTTGTTTGGTAGTTCAATTTAGTGTTTAGGAAACACATGCATGTCAAGAAAGAAATCCCCGAATGAAGTATGTAGCCTCCAGCAGTCTATTCTGCGTCTCCACCTTATTAATGGTTCACTACCTTGTAACATTCCCATCGTGTAGAACTTGCAATCTTTTTTATTTTGGCTGAATTTCAAAAACCCCTTTGGATTACTAGCAGTAGATTCAGATCACCTGTGTGCAAGTCGGGGAGACCGGTTCCCTAATTAATAGGTAAAAGCATCTTGGGGTTTTCCCCGTCCCAACCAGTCAGGGCTTGATGATGCCCCTTTTGATGAAGGCTTAAGAGAGATGGGGGAATGGCAGCCAGGTCGGACTCATTCACATTATCGGGGCCAGTCTGTAAACATTTTATTGCCCAGGCTGCCACAACCTCACTCCCAGAGTCTGTTTTGTACTCATTATTCAGAGCGGTCTTTGGCTGTCTGCAGTGTGCAATTTGTGATATAGGCCTCATTTTTAAGCTTTTTTAAATTGCAAATCTGTAAAAGGTCAATGTAGGAGCTTGCAGCTATTCTCATTCATATTCACGTTGATATGCAGTATACAGTAAGATAATGTAATAACTTTTTTGCAGTCCTGTGAAAACCTCAAAAACGTTTATAGAGCTGTGAAAACTGACATATTTACAGCTTAAAGGCAGTTATTTTTTTCAGATAATCCAAAGGATTTGTTTAATGTTGCAGATTTTTCTACATTACTTTATCCTTTAGTTTATCTTAAACATGTTAAATGTAGAAAGAAAGAAAGAAAGAAAGAAAGAAAACTTTGTTCAATAGGCGCTGCGCAGTGCTGCCTAAATCATGATGCATGCTGGTTAAAATGTGTCCATGCTGACCTGGATGGGAGTGGTTTCTGCTCCACATCCAATGTCACATGACCTTAAGTTATCGCGGGAGTAAGGCAGCTGCAGAGCAGTTGCACAGTTGCTCTCCAGGCACTGCGCGAGCCTAGACCCTCCTTCATGACGTCAGGACTTTGCCCTAATTGGCTTCTATCTACGCTGACGTACATGACATGTGTTTTGATGAATTTCCATATCCATAAGCGCCTGTGCCTCTTCTACTCAAACATCACATACTTTCAGACAAGTAGCAGCCGTGTGGCCGCACCTATGGGATAGTCATCATGAATAAACCTATAAAATCCTTCATGTAACGCAACAACCCTGAAAGATGTCGTCAATAAATTGCTCAGTTCACCTACTTGTGGTGATGATGGAGAAGTAGTTCACTGCTGTGTCCGGTGTTATCTGTACTATCAAATGTATTTCATTCATTGTGAATAATGTTGCTATAAGAAAATGCATCATCTTATGTGTCTTTATGCATATTGGTTAAATGCAGTCAGCAAATTCCCCTCAGCTGTGATATAATCATGCACCTAAGCACAGTTGTCATCATAATAATTAATAACTGTTGTAATTATATTGTATTGTTATTGGGCAAGACTTACTATAATGTACCAGATAGACAAAGTTAAAATTTATTTAATGGTGACATTACAAGGAAAACAGAACATGAGCATTTACAGTAAGACAACATTTAGGCTATTCATCTTCTCTTGATAAACCAGTTGGACCATTAATGTGCCACTGCGTGACCAATTTGAAGTGAAGCAATTACAAAATATCCAAATTTGAAGTTGTTATTGTGACATTGTCACATTCTGTTGTCTCTAAATATGAACTGTCCATACATACACACACACACACACATACACACACATATATATATATATATATATATATATATATATATATATATATATATATATATATATATATATATATATATATATATATATATATATATATATAATAATTTTCAAAGGGGACTAATACGTGAAAAAGGCCAGCAAAGTTCCCATAGCATCAGGTAAGAAAACTGATCGCAGTCGTTGTTGATTTTCCACCAACATTAATGGAATTTCAATTTCCTCCACTTCTTCACAGACGAAAAAGGCAAACACCACAAGCTCAGCCAAGTCACGTCACATCTACGGAAAGAGAGAGTGTCCGACTTCATAGCAGCGTTTGTAGCCCCGCCCCTGCAGTCGCCAGCAGATCTCGCTGCTGCAGGCAGTCAGCAGGAGTTAAACTTGAATGCGCCTAATTTCTTTATGTAGCCATAATATTGGAACTCAATCAGCTGACTGTAGGCGTTTCCTTTTTCAGTTAAACCGATCAGATTTTGTCACGACCTCTGTGAGCCAATCAGCTCGTTGTTGTCAAACTTTGTGGCTGAAGTCACACACATGCAGGCAAATGAAATTGCTTTGCTAGTAAAACCACACCAAAGTTGAACTTCATGCAAAGCCAAGATATGGATTTGCTTCGCCATCCTGATGCAATTTTCTTTTTCTTTTTTTTCTTTTGCCCCCTAGGAGCATAGGATGGAACCGAACGGGAGGTGAATGTTGATCATGCAAATATGTGACAGAATCCTAAAACTGTTCCCTTCCCTCGGGATCCTCAGCAATTGCTCTTCCCACCACTGCCAGAGGTCTAACTCCATCAGCGTGGATACTCCTATACAGCTCATGGCCTCACTATCTGCTTTAGAAAAATGACATCCCAATGGGTTCCAAAGACCCTTCTTATATTTCATCAACGTTCCTATTGTACACTATACCAGACAAATTAATTGAATTACTCCTTAAAAACCCCTTTTTAATTAAGTCTCTTCTCATTGAAATATTAATAGAATCCCATCTTGCATAATTTTGCCCTGTACTCCCTCTGTTGTATGTGTGTGTATCCTGGTCTCCAGTAATGCCCTGCTCCATGATCACATGCACTCACATAAGGGAAGTTGTCCAATATCTCCTGGGTAGTTTGGGGACTAAATGCCGCAGACAATCCTCCTCTCTGGTCATCGCTCCCTCTAATAGTCCAGGAAGTCTGTCCTGCCTTGTACATAATCACATCAGTTATGAAGGATGAATAGGTCTTAAAATGAAGTACCTGTTTCAAATTAGCTCTCTGAATGCTAATAGTAGTGCGGGGGAAATTCTCTTCATTCACACTTTCTTCTTTCTGAAATACTTCTCCAGATTAGTATCATGAGTATCATGAATAAGAAAATATATTTGTGCAGCTAGATCCTAGTTGTTTTCATTCAGTCTCTCCGTAAGCTCGCAGTGATTTTAACATATCCGAGACACCAAACACGAGCTGTGGTGAACATTTAGAACGAAAACGGCATGTTTGTGTGAAACAGAGTATATTTCCCCACTGTACCAGCCTTCGGCTTCTGCAAATATTAGAAAGGTGCCTCTGAAAGCAACTATTTGAGTTGAATCTCAGATTGCAGATGCTCACAATTCCCACACTGACTCACTCAGAAATGTGCTTGCGTGTTAGTGTATGTAAACAGCACAAAGTAGAATTTGTTTTCACTGCAGACTGATGAGTGTGATAAGAGCCCTATCTGCGCCGGCCACACAGCAAAGGTAATATTAGGACTATCAGGGGTAGATAATAAGTTATTGATTGATAAAATTGTTGCGTACTTTGTTGTATCTTCTGAGCACACACATACAGTTTGTGGATGGAGCACAGTGTCTGCTTCATCTGCTTCAGGGTGCTTTCCCTCCCTGACTAACTCATTAGTGTGTGTTATTGTGTGTGTGTGTGTGTGTGTGTGTGTGTGCACGCGCATGCATGTCCTTTATGTCTGGGGATTCGGATGGAAAATCCCCATATCTGACAGTAGAGTCAATTAAGATTCTGCACAACACGCCGGTTGAGGTTTCACTAGAGGGTGGAGGGGGTATTCTCTCTTAGCTTTGCAGTCTCTCTCTTCTCTCTCACTCAAATGAGACACACATTCAGTCACATGCACGCAAGCACGCACACACACACACACACAAACACACTAACACACACACACATACATCAGTCATCTTTTCATCTCTCTTCTACACCTTTCTTACCATTCACCCCTGCCATCTATCTCTCTGCCTCTGTCTTTTCTTTCTCTTTCTCTCTCTGCGACACACTTGTTTCCAGACTGCCAGTTGAGCTGCAATGGTACTGCGGCAGAGTCCACTTAGAAAAAGCCTTCACCTGGAGAGGAGTGCATTACCCCCCCCCCCACCAAAAAAAACCTCTGGCTTTACAGTGCTGAAAAGAAAAGCAACACTACATTGAAGTAGAAAAGAATGGAGGATGCAAGATGTCCATCTCTTTGTCCCATTCTGTTTCATATTGAAAGAGGCTGGTATGAAAGTTTCAAAGCGTTTCCGTAACTTTAGATTTGTTTTTTTCACCCAAAAATGCAATTTATCAGTTCTGTTGCAGCTCTGCCTTCGCTTCTACTGCACAGAGCCTACATTTTACACCACGCCACTTCAGTTAAAGCCCAGTTGGTCCCAACTTTGACTTTGTCTGCCGGTGAACTTTCAAATGTGCAGCCAACAAGACGACAGCTGCCCGTGATATTAACTGGAAGTGACCCGTCATGGGCAAAAAGCTTTTTCCGTGTGTGGCAAAGTTTGCAGAACTGTACAACATTGCCTTAAATCTGTACCGTCACCTTGACAAGAAAATACATAGCTGTGACAAATCACAACACGATGCAGAGGCAAGGCTGGAAAAGTGGAAAAAAGGCAGTTTTGGTCTTTGGTCAAATGCACAGTTAGCAACAGGTAGACAGCCAGCGAGAGCGAGTAAGTTCAAAGTCAGAGATGGCAGTCGAGCCAAAAACAGCAGGTAGAAAGAACGATGGCTGGACCACTTCAGGCCCATTTACCCTTAATTTCAAGGTCCTTGCATCAAGATTGAATCCAGATAAGATTTCCTCTTCAGATGTCTCCATTGGCAAGTGTCTTGGTTTTTACCCAGGTTGCAAATAAGAATCAATATTGTTTCAGTCCAGAGAGTAGCATTAAAGTACCTTAAATTGTTTGGTAGAAATCAAATGTATAGTATAGTATAACTTGTGCACTTTAACAGTTAAGTCACAGCAGCTAGCTAACAACTACCCATTAACTAACACAAAAACAACACACGTAAGTCAGATAAATCCTTTAACAGTCTGGTGCATCTTCAGTATGGCCACGCTTGTTGAGATAAGAGTGCCACAGCAATCAGTCCTAAAACCCGGATATAAGTTAGCGTTATTGCACTTCTGCTTCCCTTGTCTCGAAGTCAGTGGGCTTCCTGAATTGTTTAATTTTTGGTTAAAGTAAGGTCTGTGGTTACCACAGGGTTAAGTGGTTTCCATGTTTTGTTCCAGTTTGAATTAAAAGGCATTTGCCAACAAGTGGCTAAATGAGGCCACAAAGGTTATCGGGGACATTCAGTGTCGTTAAGCTGAGCATCTAGCACTCATCTGGTCACTAGTCCATCTTTACAGGTGGACCTTGGTTGCAGACAATTCCAACTTTACAACTTGTAGATTGATCATTATATAGTAAAGTACATTTACTTTTGGCTGAGTGCCACAGTTTATGTCACTGTTGAAGTGTGATGAGACCATTTAATTCCAGACAAGCACAAATTGCCATACGTGATTAAAGAATTCCCTTAAAAACACGACAAACGATCTTTCACGGGGGATTGGATTTGGTAGCGCTCAAGTAAATGTGTGTGTGTCTGTATCTCTGACTACTGTCACTGAGAAATCGCAGAAAAAAAACAAGCAATAATGGGTGTATATTATTCAAAAACCACTTTCATTACTTATTATTTAGTTTCTCAATAGCCATCAATCACACACACTCCTCATCCTGCTGTAAGACACTCCTAATGAACACATCTGCATTTCACAGAGAAAATACCCATCACAGCCACGAGCCGCTACGACACTCATCACTTATTTATCGATGTCTGCAGTCTGATAGTGCTTTGGAAAAACAATCCAAAAATCCCTTCAATTATACCAATAGTTCTCTTGCATTAGTGTGGTGATTTGTTTAAGCTACTTTGACCACAAAACCATATGCGACCTGGATCAGTAGTTTTAAATGTACCACCTGATCGTACAAGCATCACACCCCCCCCCCCCCTTTTTCATGATTCTGGATGTTCATGATAAAACAGTCATCTCCGTTTTGCCTTGTTGTCGACAGCTGCTCACACACATCTCATGCAAACTTGTGTGAGAGGCAAAATCACGATCAGAAGATATATTACTTCAGCGGGTAACGGCACCCCGGCAATCTCAGGGACACATTCCTTTGATATGCATTTTTCAAGAGAGGCCTATCCCCATGTTGCATAAAGTTTTATGAAGGGAAATATTTATGATATTAAAAAGGCAGACAGAGCTCTCCGGGGTGCCCATAATTGGTACTAGTGGGTAATCGTTTAGGATAATTGTGTCACTGTATGCTGAGGTGCCGTTATTGGGCCCGGGAGTCCAATGTCAAGAGTATTTTTCCACAGGGATATAAATAAGGTCTAGTTGTTTGGATAAGTAAACGGGAAGTAGTTAATGGGGTGCTATAATGAAAATACAATGGGGAGGGAAAATCTAAAAATTATTGGCCTCTATGGGCATTTGTCATCCAATCTAGAAGGCAAAGTAGGTTCTCCAAATCTACCGATTTGAATGACTCCATCTCATAGGGTATCGATACTCATCAGTGACAAAGCAGTTACAACAATGATTCACAGGGTTTGGTTGGTTAAGTAACCAAAACTACTGGTTTCACTGGAGAAACACTGAGGTCATGGCAGTGGTGGACTCTGGATTTCTGAAAAGAAAGGGGAAAGTTAAAAATAAAAAAAGGGGCACCAGCGCACAGAAAGTCGTGATGCATTTAACATGAAATAATGATGAACCGTGGTACGTGACTATAACTACAGCACGTCACCACCTTTTGTCCACTGGAAGGGCACCCTGGAGAGCATGTTAGCACATTTTGACGACTGGGATTGAATCCTAGAAGGGGCCATAATCAAGTGTCTTCCACTCAAAAGGCATCCTAAAGGGACACTTTACCACATAGTGTCCACTTCCCTTCCACCCCACTGTCATGTCAAAGTCAGGTTCGTTGATCCAGTCAGCCACCCCAACCAAGAGGGTCTGCAGCTCTAGAAAAAGGCTATGCTACTTATACCATCAATCAATATTTCTATATCAACAGTGGGTCAGATGGCTACGTGCTATGTGAAAGGAGTCACTCTCAGCAATGACCCCCACCGTGCATTATCACCCATTAGATTAGATTAGATTGTTTTGGCTCACTTTCACATCTCATCTTATCAGCTTTGTTTCCAGTGGCAACAGGCGGCTGTTTTCAGCCAACAAACACTCTGTCCGCTACCTTCACTAAATGGCAGATAGAGTTAGCAACAAACTGACGCACATAGCGAAGCATTTCAGCTAACGACCATGGTATTTCCCTCGGGAGTTCACAGAGACCTAAAGAGCGGTAGAAGACAGCTCTCATGAATGCTAATGTTGCCGTGCGGCCCGTCTGATTAATATAGTGCCCGACTCACTGCAACTTGACTTTCAAACATTCATTAACAACTTTATTGAGGTGATAGCGTGTCAGCGTTGTGTTTTGACAAATGTGCAGGGCTGCCATTTTCTTTTTATCTGGTGAGATCAGTCTCACTGTGCCGCGTGAAAAACAAAAAAAAAACAATGCAGTGCTTCAGCACAAGTCCCGAGTACCGATCCATCTGTCATTGGTGCATTAAGCAGGTAATCAAGAGCTAAAGCTTTGGGACGGATAACCATCCATTCAAGGACAGCTCTTGTGTATTGGGTGACCTTCAACGTAGAACCAATTACTCATACAATTAATTGTCCTTGTGTGCACCACAGAGGAAAAAATATATTCGTTTTATAATATATTAGACCTATTTGATTCCTTCTTTAAATTGCAGCAGATGTGAGTTGTCTTAACTTGAAATAACCACATGAAATAAAAATAAGAACAAACTCTTTTGCACTCATTTGGCCTCCTGTTAGCTGTCAATGAAAAGTAAAATACACATCGAGGCCACATCTGTCTCACTGATATCTACACTTCAGCGTCTTCTATTGGCGTCATTGTGCTTTTCTACGCACATTCTCAGATGTGAGAATGTTCTCGACTTGTTTGTTTTTTAATGATCTGAGAGCATTCAGTAGTCTGCGCCCTGCTCGACAGAAGAAAGTCAGCCACAATGTGGGGAATATTATTCCAACAGATGGTAACAGAAACAACTGCTGAGAAGTTTGTGAAGGGTGTCCCAAGATTGGAAAGTTTCTATGAGACTAGTTAGCTATTCTGAATTGTGGCTAATTATGTTTTGAAAATCTGACAGTCATCTCCACAGAATAACTGTGGAAAAAAAACAAGTATGAAATTCAGGATCTTACAGCGGCACCTGTCAAGTGCGTGATAGTGTTGCATGAAAACTACGATAGTAAAACTCCATTATGATTGTGCTGAATTAATTAGCTTATCCTTCTTAACACGGGCCAACAGCTGGAGTGTGAAATAAACACAAGCACATCTTAATTCCAAGTTGATATAATCTTTTTTTTTTTTTTTTTCTCCTTCGTGCAGTGTAATCACACCTTCTCCTTCAAAAACGCACACACATGCAGAAGCTCTTGTTTTTGATGGCAGACATGCAGCATTTCAAGTGCAACAGTTGCTTGTTTTGAGCGGGACGTGTGGAAGGACGCACAAGGACACTTCGGGCCCGGAGTCTTTTTCCAGAAAAGTCTTTGAAGTGAGGGATCTTCGTTAGCTGAAGGCTGCACGTTTCGGTGGAAGCTGCAGAAAGAGGCGGGTTTCACACGACTTATGTAAGTCTCCCAGATGGCACAGAGTGTATTTGATCAATGACGGGGAGGGAAGCTTCTGAGAATGTGACTACGGGATGTCGTCTTTATTGTTACAGGGAAGAAACATACATATCTGGCACTGACGTGTATATGTGAATCATATCAAGGTCGTCCAGAGGACATCTGCATAAACAGATGTATAAATAATGTTAATATTCTCCCGAATCCACCAGTACATGCACATTTATATGTTCGATGTCAACAGAAAGGAACATTTCTGACACAAGCCTAACTTGACTCCCTTTGAAAAAAGAAAGGCAACTTCACGCATTTTCTGTTAAAATACTGTTTAACCGACCATAAAAGCTGGACAGCAGGAACTCTTTGTAGCCCCCTGTTTTTTTTCTCTTTCACCACACTTTCTCGTTCATCTCAAATTGTTTATTTTTCCACTAGTTCTGAGGGTAATGGAAACAGGCAGGAGAGCCAATTGTAGACGATCCCGATGAAATTACCCCTGCGGAACGAGGCGGCGCATCGGCTCCCGAGCCGACCGGGCCGTGGGTATTGATAGCCCCCCAGATGAAACTGCCTCCCAATTAAACTCACTCGTGTTTAAAAAACTAAATGGGAGCTAATACCATCCCTTTCGGCTGCCTCGCAAAGGCCTACAGGGAGGGGGATGGCAGTTTCACACTATTCACTGTTTCGTGTTTTACTGCCGTTGTTTTTTAGATTTTGTTTTTAATGAAAGGCCTGGTGAAATAATTGCCTTTTTGGCATCTGTGGCAAACAAGCATGATGAGCTATTTCCAGGGGACAGAAACAGAGGACACATTAAACAAAATGTGTAATGTGTATTAATGATGCAATTAAAGTGGTATCAATTGTGTGAAATCTGCCCTTTTAAAAAATGCAGTTTGTGATGTAATTTATGTTTGCAGCCAGTTTTCTATTAAATGACAGAGTGACTGGCCTTTGGCTGCACCTCCTCTGCATGCATTGTACTGTGCTTCCATAGAGATACCGTGTGTCTTCATATGTTTGGAGAGGAATGCCTTTCAGATATTATCTTGTCTTTTTTTGTGAATTATATCATGCCTCATGATGACAACGCACACTTGTTTTGCTGTGTTAATGTGCTACTTGCACTGATGTTGTGTATTACCAGTGATCTACTGAAATCTTAGTGAGAAATTAGTAAAATTAGTAAATTTAGCTTGTAAAGTCATTAATCACAGCAGCTACAGCACTGATAGACGCACAAACAAATATCAAATAGAAAACTGTCTCAGCTACAAATATGAGCGCAAGGATAAAAAAAAATAAATAAAGTGATTTACTCTTGAAACATTAAAAGTCTCATTATTTTACATCCACATAAACTGGCAGGACCTAATGGATCTGTCAAACACATGAACCAAAGCAAACATTTACAATTATTGTAATCTGCAATCTCCTCTGGGGGCAGATTTCTAACATTAATATTTTTTAAATTAACAGACTGTCTGCAAAATTAGCCCGTAGGACATCTGCAGGAAACATATATACACAAATATCTCCACACCAGAAATGCACCCATGTATGAATAACAGATGTGCGAAAACAAAAGCAAAAAAAAACACATAAAAGGTGATGGAGCTGACTGTATGTCAGCGGACAGCTCTTCGCCCTGGGGGGTGTGTGTCTACCGGGGGTGACTGAGGTCTCCAGCAGTGTTGCTAAACTCTAGCAGACAAGTCAGGAGGTAAATAGAATCCTGGAGAGTCAAATACACACCGGCACCTGCTTTCGGTGCTCGGTGGGCATGAAATTGAATCGAGCGGTGATGACGCATGGGTATCTTCGTGCATCGCTGCAGTGTTGTTGGCAAGTGTTGTCTCTAGTGCCTCCATGATCTTGTAGCTGTGAATGAATTCCACTTTGACAACGTGCCAGCTATGCGGGGCCACTCCTCTGCAGACCAGCGTTTCACAATAAACGCACGCTGAAAGGTGAGAAAGCAGGAGTCGTCCCAGAGAGCTAGTTAGCTAAACTTCTGTGACTTTGATAGATACAAATGGCTCAACGCTTACTTCACCAGGTGCTGGAGTGTCAGACTGGCTTTCAGAATCATTTTCTGGCCTCTGCTCAGTTTTGGAACAAACACTACCCCATCTACTGGCATTTCAACACACTCCCAGTCTGCTCCACCTGCTCCCACTTTCAACCACTCAGTGATGGAGGACAGCAGTACGAGTCACAGCAGGTGTCAGGGTGCATTTGGACTACGAGGGCTAACAAGCCTCGTTCTTAAGCCAAAAATGAAATAAAGCACTCGGTTTATTCCTGGGTTTTATACTGTGATATGTGACCACTTCATTAGACCTCTTCTAGTACGTTTGCCTTTGGTAAACAGCAGGTCAATTATGTTATCAAAGCCTCTAGGTTGACATAAAACGTTTAATACAGAAGCAATTGAACGGCTATTTGCAGATGTGTTCGGTCCTAACACATATTGAAATGCACTACTACAGAAAACTGCAAACATACTTTAACAACTGAATAGGTTGATTGGCAGTGACTCCTGAAATGACATACAGAATATCACCTTTGATGTTGAAGCGTGCTTCGTTTGGCTTAGGCAAGAATACTACTTAAGTTGAGTGAAACATTGTGGTTTGGCTAAAAATAATTCTGTGATGTTACTTTGGTAACCACTATAGGCTACTAACGTACTTAACATCTGTAATATACTGGACATGAAGTAACTGAACTATGTTAGTAAGTTGAGATAACTCACTGCATCTTCAGTTTCATTCTGTACACGAACAACCGCCCCTGAGTTAAAAGCCATGTGCTTGTTTTACCTGACTATCCATCCCCGATCTCCTCCCTATGCAAAGTTGTTGCTGTTTATACCACTCCACCTGACTTCTTGCTTTGCTGCTGCAATAATAACTACAGCCACTAGAGCTTGCAGCCTAACAAGATACTGAAATACGGAATGTAAACGGCTGCTTTCACACGACCTCTATGGTATTTTTGCTGACGGGAACGAGCTGCAAGAAACACAACAGATGCGGCATCTCCCGTAATGCAAAAACAGAGATGCAGTATTTGCTGTGTACTGAAAAGAAGTAATAGAAGGACAATTTCAATGAGGAGAAACTGAATGATAATGTTAGGTAAACCCACTGGCATAACCGCTTTGCCCTGCGTCCGATCCTTATGTTTAGCCAGGCTAATTGTTTGCCTGCTCGAGCATAGCATGCCATTGTTTTCCGACGGCCCCCTATTCTGAAACCCCAATTGTGCGAAAAGTGTCTGAATGGATTGACGGCACCTTTGTCAGGCCGACAAAGCACTTTGCTCAAAAGGCTCACTGCTTTGAAAATACGTAGTCTCCCTGCACATTGGAAATTTTGTCTGCAACAGTAAAAATCACTTGAAAAATCAAGTGGTTCAAGGCCAGAGAGACAGAATGATAGCCTATTAAGGGTAAAACCAGTGCAGATTCAGTACCACGGACAGGGCCAGAATAACAACTACAGGGAGGGGGGGTATTATTTCAGAGTAACTGGCCTTCAGAGTTCTCTTCCAACCTTAGGGGGAAAAGCAAATATGTGTGTTTCCCCAACTTTCAAACTTTGCTTTTAAGTAGATATATAATGTACTAAGCCAACGAGTTTGCATGTTGTCTTTACCCTCATTCTGGGTGAACGCTCAAGACTGTGCACCGTCTGCACCTCCTTCTTACCTAACTCAGTTGTGTATGTTGAGAAAACAGTTTGATTCAGGGCCTTTTAAACCTGCCAATAAACACTTGCTTCTTTTAATAAAAGAGTTATAAATACAGTCTGTCATGTGTGGTGTCCTTGTAAAAGTTTGGGATGTTGACTAGAATTTCAAGTAGAGGATTAAAGGGTTTATACTAGGGCTGTCAAACGATTAATTTTTTTAATCGCGATTAATCGCATTTTGTCCATAGTTAACTCGCGATTAATCGCAAATTAATCGCAATTTTTTTGGCACATTTTTTTCTGTTCTAAATGTACCTTGATGTATTTTTTAATGTTCTTAATACTTTTAACAACATAAGAAAGGGCAAATATGCTTGCATTATGAACATTTTTGGCGGGGGGGGGGCTCTCTGCATCTGCCCTGTGTTTGGCTTGCAAGTGATATTTGAGACTCAATGTACTTCGATGGTAAGTCATTTCATGTCGATAGTACATGCAGATAACTTTTGTCCTATCGACCGAACCATCTGGCAGTGTTTCGAAAGTAGTTTGCCGTTCATACCGTAAATGACCAAATAATAAACGGGTTTCAATTATCCACAGGGTCCCTTTAAACGCCAATGCAGATGTATATTTTGGTAAATAACCGCCGGTTCCAAATAAATGTCGGGTCTAATTTTTTATTTTTTTTAAAATTAAGGAAGAAGAGGTGTCCACTGACACTGCACGTTTTTCTTCTTCGCCTTTTTCACGCAGTGTGCTGCTTTCTGTCAGTCAGTATCACACTGATGATCGCCATGGCTCCGGTGCAGCAAAACAATAAAAAGTACCACTTGAAATTCAAACTTTCTGTTAAAATCTGCAGAGGAAAACTCGGGAGAAGCAGCCGCTAGATGTTTCTCTGTCGACCAGAAGAGAGTGAGAGAAACGGAGCTTGAGCGTCTGTCCGAGGAGGACAGCAACAGGGCCAGGCTGCCTGCTGGAGGGAGGAAGAAGGCTAGAGAGGAGCCTGAGATAAACATGCGGGGATGAGTTATCAGCAAACGGGCACGCCACGAGAGAGTGTCCCGCAGAATGATCAGGACGATGGAGAAACAAATGTCCGCCACCGTGAGTGACAGCAGAGATGAGGAGTTTGCAGCGAGTGCTGGTTGGCTGAATCGTTTCCTCCGCCGCAACAACTTCACTTACAGAAGGATGCCAGAGAATTCACCGAGAAGCTGGAGAAGTTTGTAATGTTTTCATCCAGGATTATTGTGAGGAAGGAATTAAACGCCTGTCCCAAATTGCCTTTTGGTCTGTTAAGTGATTGAAACAACTAAACCCCCCGGCTATTATTTGGTATTTTACGGTAAGTCCTTTCTCAATTTCCTCACTTTTCAGTCCACCGTGTTTTTCCCGAACCGCCAACCCTGCTGCATCTTCTTCTGATTCCCTTTCTGCCACCCTCTGGATCAAGACTACAGGTGCCACTGACGGCCGTAAATCTTTCAATGCGCGTTTTGTTTTTTGTTTTTTTATACCGAGCGTTAATCGCGCGTTAAAAAAATTAACGGCGTTAAGAGGATGTTGCGTTAACGCGTTATTAACGCGTTAACTTTGACAGCCCTAGTTTATACGTGAAGAAAAATAGTAAATGTTTTTTCTTTTTCTTGTCTTATAAACACAGCGCTCCTAACAAATAAGATTCTTTCAAAGTCAGTCATATCGAAAGTCTGCTCCTACCTGTCAGCCGCTCTGTTCATGTAGGCACGAGTTGAGTCCTGAAAAGACCAAAACATCAGCAGATTTAACAAGAATTCCAAATCAGGGCTGACTGAGAGATGTAAATTCAGTCAATCTTTCACTTCATGCTCCATTTCGTCTTTCAAATATCGGTAGCTTATCTAATTTCTTTGGTCTCTTATGTGTGTCCAATATTAACAGCCAGAGGAGCCCCCTGCATCAATGAACGACCTCCTTATTAATCAAACAGCAGTGCTGCTCCGGCGCTTAGGAACTGGAATGACGCTCCACTCTCTCTTTTTAGCTTCTTTGAAAGATTATAAATACGAGCCAGAGGGTAAATGAATTTCTGAACAATACATTCATATCACTATGATTAACTCCCTCATCATTATCATTATACAGTCGCACTTAGGATATTGCTATGGCCATGTCAGAACTGTATCCCCAGGCATGATAGCATAAAGGCAGCATCAGTTTTGTCCCTTTTGCTAATTTGCCTGTTTACAAACACATGACGTAAATTACTTAAATGAAAATGTACATGCCAAGGAAATATGATAAACTACTGATCTTACTGGTGTTAGTCTTACTCCACTTCTTTTGATCTATTTCCTGAAGGTCTTTGAAGAAAGGCCATGGTAGCTAAGTCCACTGTCCACCCTGTTCCTGTTTCCTACTTGGCAAACTAGCTCCTGGCACCTAGACCTTTTTTCTATCCATTTTTTTAAAAATGACAAGTAAAAAAGCAGCAATAAGTCGAGGGTGGCTCTTGCAATTTCGGATACTCTTCGTATCGACAATCTGCCTCGGCCTATCTTAAATCAGCTGAATCAAGCGTACATTTCCAGCCTGAATCTAAACCACTGGGCTGTTGAGGGTTGTGGGAACAACAAAATGAGCACCTCCAGCGACAAAAGACCTTATTATTGTGGGTGTTATGCAGGGTATGCTTGAACAGCAAAAAATACTCTTATCTGGAAATGTTGAACAGACAGGCGAACTTCACATGCAATTCTCCCAAGCAAAAATGAATTACCCCGCATGGAAAAGACGGTTGGCTTACTTGCAATTGTCTTCCTTGTTATCTCAGCGCAAGGCCAGTTTTAACAATGACACGATTTCCAACATAGATTATTTGGAGAATCAGATATTCTTATTGTATTGTTGGGGAATGGTAAAAAATAGAAAAAGAAAACAAGTATACCAAAATAACCACATTTCACACCCTATTGCAATCTTTTGTAATATATATTTTTGGTTACGTTCTTTATGTTCCCAATAATGAAGGTGACAGCAGCGACTCCCATTGGAAAGTCAACAGTAGAAAAACTTTTTTTAACCAACAGGATCTAGCTTTAGCATGGTTTGACAGGTGTAGCAGCATAATTAGGGCTAATGAACATATTTGCATCAAAATACTGTACATTCTCTTTAACGATGATCAAATATCAGTGCTTATAAACTCTCACCAACAGTCAAATCTGGATACAGTGTCATGCAGAAACACACAGACTGAATAATAAGGTGTCCTTTTGTACTGAGACTGTGGTGGCAGCAAGTAGACATCTATGCAAATCAATGACGCCTGTGAGAAGGGAAGAGGTGACAAGCCAGAAAATGTTGCTCCCACTCCGAATGCGCCAACAAATAGGTCACCGAACCACAATCGACCAAGGAGGAGAGGAAGTAGGATGATGTGAATCAAGGGGCAGACGGAGAGAAAAATAAAGCATAAAATGTAGGACAGACACTGCTGAGGCGAGTAATGGCGACGAGGAGATCCTAATTATACAGCTCCAGACAGATTTATGGCGCTTCACAATATATGGAGTAAAAGTTGTATGTTTTGCTGTGCCCAAGTGAGTCACACAACAACTATCAGTGCTTTTTCTTCCTTTTAGCTTGTGGATAAATTAGCTGTTTTGGTGGTCTGGGAAAATGAGGCAAAGACGAGGAGAAATAAAGCAGCAGAGAAGAAGGAAATCACAGCGAGATAGAGATGAAATGAGCGAGGACGGGGGAAAGAAAGATTCCTCGCACGAGTATAGATTCTTTCGACTGAAAGGGAAAAATGAATAAAGCTGAAGCGAAATGAGCTATTTTAACGCCAGCCCCCAAAATAGGAAGCAGGCAGGAGATCTTTCCAGACGAGACAGTGTTCTGAGTTTTGTTTCTTTAGCTGTTAAGAAACAGAGAAAGAGGGACAGCAAAAGAGTGGAAGCCTCTGCCAAGTGTGTGTGTGTGTGTGTGTGAATCCCTTACGCTCTAACCAGGGATATTGGGATGCCTGCCACCAGGACGTTAAAAGGAAAGCAGCTTGGAGAGAAAGAGAGGCACATGAATGAACAATGCTACTGACATCACTCCACAGCAAGACAGCCTTCTGTGCTGCATTATGCCCCAATCTCAGCCGGTTACATAACTCTGTATTACATCCTCAGAGTCCTCAGAGTACAAACACAACAAGCTGGCATACTTGGATTCAGAAACAATTCTTTATTTTTGTTTCCTCCTTTTGATTTAGAAAAAAGCCTTTATTGTTAACCCTGAGATGCATGAGTGATCGGACCCTACACTCTGTGTACAAGTGGGTCAAAATGATGTGTGTATGTGTTTTTATGCCAGTTTTGTTAAGAATAATCATTTATATTATATTGTATTTATATATGTATTTTTTTTATTTAGGTCAACACAAGAATTACTTCATTTTTTGAGTTCTTTTTATTTTTCACTTTTTAACATTGTTTAATTAACTTTTTTTAACAAATGTACTGGCAATATTATAAAATTGGCACATTTGTTGATACATGGTAACACAGTCTTTCACACAATAGTCATGAAACACACACACACACATACACACACACACACACACACGAAAGTGCAAGTATTTTGTTAAACATTTTTTCTGAAGTAAAAGATGGTGTATATGTGCGTTTGGTCCACAATCAATATATTCTCTCAGCCACAGCTGATAATAATTGAAGGTTCTTATAAGAATTTTTGACCCATTCATGGATGCCTCTGGTAGTGATGCAACAACTAAAATGTATAAAGTTAAAAAAAACGTTTTTGCTGGAATATGTTTTGTTATAACATCGTCTAAAAACTGCCCTGATTGACAGCTGCCGTTATATGAGAGGATAGTTTGTCAGTTGTGCAAGCAAACTAATATATGGGACCAACTCTACGATGTTTAAGTTGTGGGTTCTGGCGACATCACCAACATTGACAAACGTTGTGTAGTCTTTATAATTGTGTATTTTCAGGAGTCTTATATTTCATTAGTTGTATGACAAACTGCAGCTTTCACATATTTATGGCACAATTCAAGCTGGACCTAAAAATGTGTTGTTTTTCTCCATTCACTATGATACATATTTTTTTTCCGATATAAGGTCCCATGGTGGTCGACCAGAAGGGCTGTGACTTGGGCTCCTCTATTAGTTGGCTCAGTTAACCGTGCAGCCAGTGGTCATATTAGCCTCCTCAGCCTGGACTGGGAGTTTGGTGCACCGGGGGAGTGTTGGTGTTGTTGTTATTATCCAACTATCACCCCTTGAGGTACAATCTGTCTGGGGGCTTGCTGGTTAGCGTGCTAACTCCAATAGATATCCCTGCAGCATAATATATATACTAGATGTATTTGACATAACAGCAAAACTGTTATGAAAATATCACTTAGGTTTTTAATGTTTGAAACTAAAATTTCTTACATATTGCACATTGAACATTCGTTAGGAACTTTTTTCTGGTGTGGTACTAATGTGATCACTTCAAAACAAACTACAGTGCCCATGTTCATGTTAATGAACAAAAAGTTCCTCTTGTGTGATGTGTTTTGAATAGTTTTTAGTCAACAAAGGTGGCCTGCGGTGCAGGGGTATGAGCTATACGAGGCTTTGGCTGCACAAACAACACAAAGATAGCAACACATTGGACACCAGAGACAGAGAAACTCTGTGCTTCGGGATCTCTGCCAGTTATTTTCTTGAAGCCTGCCTTCAAAGTCTCGGTGTGCCATTACTACGAGTACAGTCTTATCTCAGGAGATTTAATCAATACAGAGGTATCCAGTGGAGAAGGGGAGAGACTTGCACGTTGCACCATCGTCCCCCAGACATTTCTACGTTGCTGCCGCACTAGTGCAGGATTCATAAATAGAGCAGCCAATTACAGAGCTACCACTGGGCCGCTGCCTCTCCACCTCTTCAACGCACTGCCGTCCATTGATTTATCCTGGAGTTGTTTGGTTCATGTGAAGCTTAGATTAAAATAAAAGAGCTGGAGTGCAGGCACAGAGAGGAACTGACAGTCCACAAGGTGCCCGCATCATATTTGCAGCGTCTGCATGTGCCTTATTGGTAGGGCTGGGTATCATCAGGTACCTCGCGATACGATACTATCACGATATTTTGCCCACGATAACGATAATATCACGATACAGCGATTCTGCGATAAAAAAAAAATATTATAATTTTTTTTTTTTTACATTTTTAAATATCGATATTTGGCACCAGTGTATCGATAACGTACCTCAAGACGAAATATCGCGATATATCGTAGTATCGATATTTTGGCACACCCCTACTTATTGGTCTACTGGTTCCGTGACTTATTGACCCCCTTTTCTTCCTCTGAGTTGGAAATAATGTGCAAATGAGGGAGACTCAAAGTGAGCTATATTTTGCCCCAAAACGAGTCTCCGATGGAAACTTACCGCAAGTTGAGGCGAGGTCCTTTAACCAACAGAGCGCACGGAGAGGCTTGAGAAGTCAACGTAGAAGGCCTCCAGCAGGAAAACAAAAAAATCCTTCATGCAAATCTCTTCTCCCCGCGCACCTCTGATGCAAGATCCACAACACCGCAGCCGACAGGTAGGTAGCTGCAGAAGTGGGTCAGTTAAACAGGTCAGGATGGATGAACGAGGGAAACGTATTCTTCGTACCATCTAATTAATACCTCCAAGACTTTTCCTGAGCTATTTTTTCCCCCCTGTCTGCTAGTGTTTGGATTTGAAACCACACCGATGCCACCAAACAAGCCACCAGCGGCCCGGCGGCTAGACCATTAGTCTCAGGTGAGGAGATTAGAATGGAGGCGATGTAAAGAGAAACTAATTTGTATATAACAAGAGAGAAATTGCAAGGTAAAGGTGCACTGGACAGCGCCCCAGGGTATGTGCATGCTTAACGAGTTCTTTGCAATTGCGTGGCGCAGGGGGGGGCTTTCACGGCCTCGTCAGCCCTAAATATCCACAAATACTTTGCCTGCTCATTTATAATTAGAAGCGGGCTTTATCATCATGTGCGACAATGTCAAAGTCTCATTAATATTCTCGCTGTATTGACAAACGATACAACGCTCCTCGGCAGACGCAGAGGGATGATCACGATGACTGTTGACTCCCTCTGCAGCGCGGGTCCCCGAAGACGAGCAGGGAGAGCCGGAGTAAAGGCAGACAAAAGAGGAAATAAGTGGTGCAGACAAGCAGAAAAGAACGGGTAATGCCGAAGATCTCTCCATATCACGGTAGGGAGGGACGAGTAGATATTCATATTGTAAGTTTTAATGGAGTGAGACAATTAAAACAGAGCTCATCCTTATCTCAGGGTCAGAAAAAAAATTATTCATAGCCGCTCATCAAGCAGCGCAGAGACTGTACCAAAACAGGCAAGCAGCGTCTAACAAGCTGATATTTTGAAAAAGGAGATTTTTTTTTTTTTCTAAAATACCAAACTCATTTCCATCTTTGCTAACTGCAGGCAACATAATGAACCCAATCATGGCGATTTTCCACAGGTATTTCACTCGGAGACATCTGCATCATGGAATGAAAGGAGATACTAATTTGGCTGGAAGGACCGAGGAGGATTTTGTGATTCTGTGTGTGTGTGTCGGGGGGGTGGGGGGAGTATTACGACTGTCAAGTGTGGGTGCATGAATTCGAGTCAAACACACATATGCCAGCAACCTGGTGCAGCACAAGCAACGCTTCCAAGTTTTTCAATGCCTATACACCCCCCTCCGCTGAGTCCCTGGAGACTGGAAGAAATCTTAATCACACTTAACATATGTAAAAGGTAAGGTGACACACTATCAAATGAATGACAGCGTGAAGAGGAGCAGAAAAGAGTCATGTCATGAGGATTTGTACAGAAGATCTGGTGAACGAGACGCATTTCCATGGAAGCCGCACCCCCACACTTCGAGGCAAGTGGTGGGATTTCACCTCTTTGAGGAGGTGTTTCGTAAGAATAGAGTCAATGGATCCTCTTGGCAGGGCAACTCTGCACAAACGTACTCACAGAGCGTGCAGGTACTGTGTTCATGTGCACATTTAGACTCTGTTTCTATGCGCTGTCTTCCTGTTCATGTGCCAGAATTCTAACGTGATTACTGAAACCCACCTTTTTCAAACCATACTGAGATTCTTGTGTAGGCAAAAACACTCATCCTGGGGAAAAAAAGAAGTTTACTCCTACATGAGGGCGTAGAGCTGCAGATTCTTCTATGAATGAAAGTATGTTCACTATTCATTTTATACTTCCGTGTTTACTCGTAGTATAAGCAAGGTTTTCTTTACTGCGGTGAAGACAGTCCAGTTACTTGGAGTAAGTTAATTTACATGAATGAACAAAAACCTGGTATATCAGCCGTTTTCAGACGCTTTGGAGAATACAAGCATGACTTGGCACCAAATTCAGTCGGCAAAGCTGGAGAGCTAAGATCTCCATATGGTATTTTTAGACCCTTCTAATGCCTTTGGCGGTAAACCACATCAACTATTGTGGATTGGTTTTGATTTGCAGAGTTCCAGGCATTCGGTATTTTCTAGGTTTTCAGAGATGACTCACAAAGCAGAGTGTGCTGGATCACAGGAATATAATTGTATGACTGGCGATCATTCAAAAATAAAGGTTAGTGGTAGGTGAAGCAAGGGAACAGAGAGGGTTGGTACAACCTATCCATCAGGTTACATATGAGCAATGTTCTTCCGGAAGGCATGGTTTTGGTGAGTTCAAAAGATGTCTGGGTTGAAACTGGGCAAAAATACTGAGACTTACTGTGTTGTAAAGGGCTGCTTTGCTTTGAAACGTAGTCTTTTCAACAGTGAGACAGCAGTTAAACCTAGTAATCTAAAGAAAAAAATTTTCAGCAAACTGTAGTCCAGTTTTAACAAGTGTTTCCGTCCAAAACACCTAAAAGCAGATCAAGTCATCATCTAGACCAGAGTGCATCGAGACGAAAGCAAGTCCAAGACTTTGAGGGGTTGAGACCAAGACCAGCGCAAATCCAACTCTGCATGGCACACTTAAAATAAAAAGTGGAACATGCAAACCATAGGCACTGAAAGATCCCCATCCACATGAAAACACAGAGAAGACAAAGTTTTCAGGGTAACTCTTGTCTTCCCATAGAAACCATCATTAAGTACAGTATGTTTAAAACAACACAGCGATATCAATGCAATTGTGGTTTTGAAATAAATTCCAGAGTGCTCTTTGTGTGAGATCTAGGCAAGACTGAGTAAAAATGTGGTTGACTCCAAGATGTGACTTTCAAAAAGTGGCCATAGAACAAGACCAATATTGAGTACTACAACACAGAGGAAAAACAGCCCTGTATTAAAACGACACAAGAGGCTGACTTTTTGATGCACTTAAAGATTTATCGAACTCGATAAACACTGCACAACAGCGTATTATACTCAGAATGTCGATTAAACTTTGGAAAGTTATCACAGACGCAACTATTTTATGTTTTGATCACAATAATAACAGTAGAAATACTGTGTTAATGTTACCAACTAAGTGTTGCAATTTATCAGTTAATGCTAAGTTGCGGCCCTGCATTGTTTTGGCCAGAGCACGTATGGCAGCCTGACTGTGCCAATGGATACGCAAAAGTATCTAAGGAGGTGAGGCACAACAGGTCTCCACAGCAAAATAGATTGTTTGTCAGTGCCTACCAGAAAGATTAATTTGAGGTATTAATCGAAGATATGTTTCAGAAACAAGAGAGATGATGGGCTAGCTGCAGCCACTGGTGTCAAAGTTGAATGCTTTGTATGCCCATCAACCACAACTCTTCTTCTTCTTAAGGCGGTATTACTGTTTGTGTCGCTGTTGCAAAGACAATTGGATCGCTTTCCGGTTTCCTCAGTCACACTCATCAACGACGCGGGACAAAACATTGGTTTATTCATTAATTTAGTCTGTAACAGAGACGTGAAAGCAGATAGAAATGGAGCCAATAAAGCCTTAACATTCCTAGGAGATTTCAGACAAAGTAGCATAGTGAATATGAGGTTTATAGGGAACCTAATGGTGTCTTTTTTTTCTGTAGCCATTACACTGTGTGATCAACATTTACCCCACAACGATATGTTACGGCTGGCCCGTTGCCGGGTTTTAAGAGGGCAGTCATTCTCTCCAAAAGAGGTTTCTTCTTAAGAAAATGTGAACACTGATCATTTTAAATGCTTAACAGAGAAAAACATTTTTTCTGATAAGGACAATCTCATCGTAAGAGTGACATTTTGAGAGACTGAGTACACAGAAAGGTCAGGATTATGAGGTGCTGATGCTCACACTTTGATTTATGAGTGGCTCTTATGTCAGAGACTGAACATCAAAGAGACGTTGCCACGGATTCTGGACACTATCTACAAATCTTTCCAAGGGGAAGTATTTTAAATCCGTGCAGGCGAGGTTACAGATAAGGCTCAAAGTATTTAAAGAAGCTCAACAGGTGGAGTTAGCTCTCAGGTGTAGGGATTTTGTGGGGCAGGTGCAACAAGACACAGGGAAAGAACAGGGGGTCACACAAAGGGCGACCTTCATGGAGCAAAACCCCCTCAGGGAAAAGCAGGCTGGATATGGAGGAAACACATCGGCGGGAGGAAACAGCAACGTGGGTTACAGTAGTTCCTCAGGCGAAACAGTCCCCATGACGTCACTCCACTGAAATGTCAGTGTATATATAGGTGAGGTCTCTTTCGTTCCTCTTTGTTTAGTTCTACATTTCGTCCGAGCATCATAAGCCAGGGAATTTATCAAGGAACAGGAATCGTGAGCTGATGGAGGGCAATTCATTTGTCATCAGATGTGAATATATTGGCGCATTTGACCAGAGCCTTAAGAAGAAAAGGGCTAAAGGATTTTTGCACTGGCATATTTTAGAACAGGTATGGTGGGAAGAGATTAGCACATGGGAGTAGATTTGAGGAGCAGCTGATAAGCCCACAGGAAATAGCAAGCTCCATCATAGCTGGTGCAGATAACACACATAATGGATGGTTTAGTCAGAGAAGCTAACAGTGTCATGGCAGGACACAGCGGATGAGGCAAGTACAAGGTGGTGTTAGAGATGGGGCGCCAGGGTTGGAAAGTAAGGGTGTGATAAGTGGAGGCCGGTTGTTAAGAGTTCGTGGCAAAGTTACTTTTGACCTCAAATAACATTTCACTTGTAACGTTTATTGGGCACCTGTGAACAGAGTTGAACATCAGTAATGGCAACGATTGGAGCCAATGATTGTTCATGAAGTAAATGTGGCTGTAACTTCTGTCTGTGTCAGTCATGATTAGTCGCAATCATGGCCTCTTAAAGTGCTTGAATAGTTACAGAACAAAGAAATCATCGAGACTTAGCCAGATAGCTAATGAGCTACCATATAAAGTCGTAGCTCAAGCTAATGTTACGCCCTCCAGTGCATCCTACACGTACATGGGCATTTCCACATTGAAGGTCAAGACGAGAGGATTATGTTTGACATAAATTACTTAAATGTGACACCCAGGGGCCAGTATACCAAGTACATGAATACTCTTTACTTTGAACAATATTGAAAACTCGAGCAAGTCAGCCTAGAATTACCAGGGACAAGTCAAATCATATGACCAATCTAGCGGGTAGCTGATCAGAGGAGCACTGTTAGGAGAGGCAAACCAGGCAAATCTGAGGTGTACATATGTGATATTGTATTTTTTCTTCTAGCAAATCAATTGAAAAGCTGTCATCCCAGCAGAAAAATGAAATATTTCAATAACGTCTGAATTCATAATTTAAAGAAACAGTCATCATTTATTATTAGGTGGCTACAAAGTCATAGTCATTCTGTGTTCATGTTACCAACTAATGTACCAGGATTGCACACTTGTCTATTTGGCCAGTGTTGCACCTTGCTAGATATTGCTCAGTGGCAAACATACAAAGTCCTAGAGCTATGCTAAATGCTAAATGTAGTCAGGAGATCCATTGGCTACTGTACTAAGCCAGTAACACGTTTGTTACTGCATAATTTTTTGATGCATGAATTGAATGTCTGCAAGAGGCCCTAGATTATAACAAGAGGGTTCGTGTGCTTGTTCTGTATTCAAGCCCCTGGCAGGTACTGTGCAGTCCACGTCAACTCCCTTCACTCTGCAGCGAACCTTTTCCAATTTGCTGCAAGACGAGCATGTGCAGGCGTGACGTCACCTGCAATCCCTCGAGACCGGATAAATGACAAAAGATGCGATTCTTCCTGTCTCATCCCCTTTTCTCTCCAGTGTTGAGACCGAGGTTGCAATGACGGAGAATCTGTCTGTCGTCTTCCCTGGTGCCCCCACAGACCCTCCACCCCTGTTTCCTCTGAGACCCCAAGGGAGAGACTGGCTCCTGCTGACGCCTCTCTGTCACAACACTGACAAGCCATGGTGGCGATTCTCCAACACAACCCAGGGGTGACAGAGCAGTGAAGAAGCCCCCCTGACCTCAGCGCCACTCACTCTGTCAGAGAGCTGTCAGTCTCAGGGCCCCCAACAGCACCGGAAGGGATTCACATTAATGGGTTAACGCGGTGATACACAACACGCACCAGGCACAAAACAAAATATGTGCGCACGGGGAAGGCAACACACCGCGCTCGCCCACGCATCCATAAGCACACACACACAAAAACCTTGTCACTCAAGCAAATGGGGTATGTGATCTGACACAAGATGGAGGGTGCTTATATAACACTTGATTTTTTTCAAAGGTGTAATTGGATGTCTGTTTGGGTCGGGTGAAGGAGGCTCTTGGCAGTGGCAATATCAAAGCTGACATTCATCAAAGTCCGCCCAAATAACTAACACAATGTTATTTCTGGATGGGAAAAAAAATCAGAAAAAATATGACTTGATATTTATTTTACATGAAAATAACATATGTTGCAACGTTTCTATGACAATGTATATCTGGTAATGTAGATAGTGTAACTTCACCCAAAGTTTCATTTGAAATACTGTTCAAATAATGCAGACAAGGAAGAAAAATGACTATTTTCTTCACATTATAATTCCCAAAAAATAAATTGCTTTCAGAGGGAGAGCGCACATTAATTCAAAAAGAGACATTAATTCAAAATAGATGCAAATTCATGTTTGAAAAAGTGGTCGTCTTCACAAAGAAAAAAAAAGAAAGATGATACATATGACACAAGCTCACATCTGAAAATCATCATCATTTCCTTCATCCAGTTCGAATTCTAGGCAGCACCTTGTACAAATGGTCATCGCTCCACTTTTGAGAGCAGAGAATCGTGCACTCGGTGTCTTGTGTAAAGACACCTCAAGGGTTCAACAGCCTGAGGCAGCCAGAGATACAGTCTGTAACATGACTTCTAGTGTATACCAGATGTAAACACGAATACTAAAGGCCCCATTGTTCAACACTTCAACTTCATTCACCATAAAAAGTTGCCAAAAAATGCACAAACATGGAGATTAAAAAAACAAAACTAAACAAAAAACAATACAAATTAACTGTTACAGATTACAGATTGTGTTGTGTTGAGCTTAATATCCGCCACAGCCCATCAACTCACACTATTAGCGATAAATGGCTGTTTAAATGTAGTATAGCAAAGAAATGCCCTGTTTTAGCTGCTTGAGTGTTCATTTTTTCATGTAACTATTTAAGTGAAACAAGAAAACTAAGGCAGCATGAAGTCTATAACTGACATTGAGAAATTGTTCAGCGTTAAAGTAGAAGGCATTCTAGGACAACACAGTACTTTGCTGTCTAACTACTAAATATCAGGTATTTGGGTCGGGATAAGGGCAGCATATCAGCAATGTAATCACCTCATTCTCCTGTTCAACTTTATCCCTTAGTGGTTTATTTTCTATTTGTGCACATAACAGTTAGGCAATCCAATTATGTAGGTCGCCCTATTTGAACATGATATCATAACCATTCTTAACTCCACAAATAAAAAAACAGAGTGGAAACGGAGCAGTCAAAGCCCATCAATTCTTCTTCTTAACCCACGCTCAAATTCACGTCGAAACACTCCAAGGAGAATGTGCTGTAGTCGACACACTCTTATTGTAAACACATACACATTTTTCATGAATCCCAGATTTTGTGCAGGAACGTTACGCATGCGTCGTTGTTTGTGTGTAACACATGAGGCCCCTGGAATCGGTGCAGATCAAGGCAGTGGTTCTTTTATTTTCTGTCCGTAGTTTTTCATGGTGGTTTCCCAGGAAGCGAAGCATAAGGCTTTGTAGTGTGGCAAATCATTTGAACTGACCAGGAATGTAGAATCAAGAGGTTTCTTGGTAGTTGTGCATCCCCACCTTTACAGGTGTGATGCTTAGAGTTCCTCAAAGAAGGCCACCCTGGACTTGGTGCTCTGTAGTGTCAGCTGTGGAGGAGATAACGAAAGATCTGATAAGGTTGTTTATCTGTGGCGGCGGTAAACAACAACAGAATATACTGCAGCAAGCAAAATAGGTAACCGAATTGGAATCCAACACAGCAGCTTGGATGGGTCTCTGAGGAGCTGGTTGCACTTTAAGTTTCCCTAAAATCATGGACTGTTTCTTGAGAGCCTTCGCTTGTGCCAGGATACTGTCTATTCCATGTTCGTACTATTGTATTATTGCACATTGTGAGAAAAAAAAAAAATAGATACGTATAAAATGGCTGAACTGAAATACCTTTTTTTTTGCAATCAGCTTTCTTACACAGAAAAGCACCAAGGGACTGTTGTAACCCGTCGTTCAAACTGTTCTGAAGTGGTAGTACGCGTTTGGAAGATGATTCTAACCATATTTTTCAACTTTGATTGTTTCTTGAATGAATATTTGATGTTAAAGAGATATACTTGAGAATGTCAGTTGAGAAGAATTTCAGAAGTATAATCATCACAAAAATATATTTCCATGTGATATTAAATGATTCTCTGAGAATGATACATTGATTAGTCAGGCTGATTGTTGGCATTCGAAGCAGCACAGGAGTTTATTTCAATTAATCTCTCCCAAATTGCACCTTAGATGTACAGACATGCATATTTAATCCAGTTATGCTTCTGATGAATGGCACATTCCAGCAAAACACGTGATTTGACTTGTTTCCCTTGACTAATCAAATGACTAAGTGATCATGAGGAGAGGATAATTGAAGAGTCTGAAGACTTGCGTGTGTTTACTAAAAACATACCTGCTCCCCCAAGGTTATTCTGCTTGTAATGAATATACTGATGGTATGTGAAGGCATGCATCGCTGTTTATACATCTTATAATGAAACAAAAAGCAGGTTCGATTAGAGTTTGAAACCGTCCCTGATTGACAAAGAAAGCTGTAGGGTTTCAAGAGTCTCTGCTACTGCAGAGACAATCAAAGGTATAGGGAGGGTAGGATGAGTAGAAGATCAATGCCAGTAAGAGAGAGCACTGTTAATTGTTTTTCTCTCCAGGTTTAAATGAGCTGCTGATGGATTAATCCAGACTACTGGCCGTGCTGTAACCCCTTCGGCACAGCTAACTATCAGCTCATCTAACACTGCATAAGCGAGCACTACTCAAATTGGCTGGGCAAACTTTTCCTCTGTCCAACATCTGTAGGGTAAAGGCAATTAAAGCGGCCGCCAAAGTAAATATTAGACCGGGGGTGGGAGGACAATTTGGGAGATCCAGGTTATTTCTGAGGAATGCGTAGATGGAGGGACTTAAGCAAATCCACACAGAGAATGTGTGGGAGAGGGATGGATTTGCAGCATGATGGTTATGGATCAAACTTCCATTGTCCCTGCTGACAGGCAGCCCGAACTACATGTGTGAGCCCTCGCCCTTTTTTTTTTTTATTCATTCATTTTTTGTTCACACAGAGATCACATAATACTGCCAAAACAAACCTTGTTAATGCCGGCTTTGCTTTTTATAGCATGCCGGTTTTTCACAAGCAAAAGAGGAGTGATGTGTAACGCGACAGCATCTGCATCTGTATTATATTTAACGTTTGTGTCCATTAGTGCTTTCTAAACATTGACAATGGTATAACATGGCAATAACAACACATTAACTGTTATCTGGTTTTTAATTATCTTCAGCTCAGATCATTAGCAGCACCCAAACTTGGCTGTCCCCCTAAATTGCCGACATTTGTGGTTGCTGTTCTTCTTTTAGTTAGCTGCTAACTGCTGAGAACTGCTTTTTTAATCTCCCAATTGCGGATCGCACAAATAGGTTGATTCCTACCTCCACTGACCCTTCATTCCCTCAATTTCATTGTACTCTCCTGTACAATGACAATAAAGTCTATTCTATTCTATTCCATCTTTGTACATACAGAATGGTGAGCACTGTCTCTGTGTCTGAAAGATCAAGAGCTCTTTATTCAATGTAACAGATACAGTATTGATGTTGTGAATAAAACGAAATCAAGGTATTTCCGGAAAATAAATCCTTCTGTCTGTTGTTTCAACATGCAGTAGGATACAATGAAGTAAATCACGCTGGTTGACCTCCTTTATATGTAACACAGTCTGAGGATTTTTTTATATGTGGCTTTCCATCCAGAGTGAAACTTTACACAGAATCACTGCAGCTCTAATTTTGTGATTCAGTTGTTGAGAATAAGCTCTCCTGGCAGGCCCAATGCTAACAGAGCAGAACCTGGGGTCTGGTTGCCTGGTGCAAAGGCGCTGGGCCATGTTAAGGAGCCATTCATTAATCATCCAGAGGGGAGAAGGTGTCTGGATGGAGAAAGCTGTGCCCGGGGATGCAGCCTGTCCTGATGCTTCTGGCTCAGAGATCTGTCACTCCACATTCCCTCTGCTCTTCTTTCCCCACCGTATCCCCCTCATCCTGTCCTCCTTCGGTCGCCAACATTCTTAACACTTCAACGTGGCTCAGCCTCCCACAAACTCCTTATCCTAGGAACATTTCTGCTAAACCTCAGCCTCCCCTAAACTTCTTGCCTCTTTAGGCAAAGCTGATTTAGCTTCCTCACTCTCGACTCCTCATCCCTTCTCCCTGCAAAGCCATGTGCCCCCGCCCCCACCCTCGATAACAAGATGAATGCCGCCCGCCTCTGGTTCAATTAAACCAACACTTTTAACTTAGCTCCTTTTCCCCCACCACATGCCAGAGGTGCCCCCATCCATCCAAATGACTAATCACCAAGCGAAAATCAATTAGCGCTCCCTTAACAAGTGTATTTTACACTGGCAGACAAAAAAGGAGGAGGGGTAGGCACAATGTGCTGAGAAAATGGCTAAAATTTTCATTCGATATTTTCATTAAAATCACAGGGAGAAACTGGAGTGTGAAGATAAAGGACAATGAGTCTAATCTGCCAGTTTATCAGAGGACAGTAAAAATACATTCTACTTTTTTATAACACTTCCTTCGCCCCTGACCAATCAATTTAAGAATATCCCTCAATCTGAAGGAGTCCGTCACTTTTTTTGTCAAGACTTGCAATATCCACACCAGGCACAGTCTTGAGTAAGACAAAACAGCTTTTCTTTCAGACAGAGTCGACATAAGATGCATACAAAAACACAGATTTCCCTTCAAGTTCTAATCTATGATTTTCTTTAAAAATACATTTAAGACCGGTAATCACTGTGCACTTTCAGAGGTTATAGTAGAAAAAGGAATGATTGCTCCACCTTCCCCAGCAGACTCCATCAAAGAAGAAACTTGAGGCTGAAAAATGAACCCCGGGCCAAGTGGAGACCGCTGCTATTAAGTGATGCTCTGTGAATCAATACCCCGCCTTGAAATAATATGATGGTTACGCGTGGGTGTTGTATGAGGGAGGACTATCAATGTTTTGAGACAGTTATCCTTGGAAGATGATATAAGATCAGTATTAAGAACACATTTACATTTCACCAGCTCACATCTCCAGCTGATCGGACGGCTGTTGAATAGCGAAGAAGTAACTTGCAGCCAAAATGCATCTGATAGACATGGGTGTGTTTTATCCGTCTGAAGATGATTTAAAAGGCATCTTCACACACAGACCACGATCTGATAGAGACAATTTGCAAAGATAGGATACAGCACAATTCAAAGCAGATTTGGTATAATTCAGTTGTGATCGGTATTTCATATCGTTTCATATCATATCTTTTTTCGAAATAAAAGTGTGAATTAATGTTGATGAAGGTTCTCAGTCATCCAGGTAATTTTAAGTGCTATATTCGTAGGCAACTATACTGAAACAAGTCCAGTTGCGCATACAGCACTTAGACTTAATTTAATCAGTTACTTTCTCAACTCGTATCTCAAATACTGAATCAGAAATACATCCGGTTATACGACTGCTTTTTTTGTCCATCATGGGCAGTTTCAACCTCTAATCAAACCTGCTTTTCGTTTCATTACATGATGTATTAACAGCACTGCATGCATTCACATCATCAGTATATTCATTACAAGCAGAATAACCTTGGGGGAGCAGGTATGTTTTAGTGCACACACATAAGTGTGCAGACTCTTCAATTATCCTCTCCTCATGATCACTTAGTCATTTGATTAGTCTGGTAACATGCCAAAATGTGCTGTAATGTGCAAGTAGTGCGGGGAAGAAAAAGACTGTTGGTGAATAAACAATGTTGAAATCAAAATACTTGCCAATGTTTGATAAGGCAAAAAATTCAACTGATTTGTTGACAAGACAGGCGAGTGAAAATTAAACTTTTGATGACAAGAAAACTGCACCTTTAACTCCAGCATACATGTTATTTTTCAGAATTTAGTAATTGATTGGTGGTAACTAGGATGTTTTAGCACATGACCCTCTAAACAAAAACAGTTTTGCCTTCGATCAAAAGGAGTTGAGGCAAGTTGCACAGGTGCTAACATAAGAGTTCCTTACTCCTCTCGTTAACTTTATTCAAACATGACTTTCTTATTCAAGTGTTCTAAAGTTTGCATTATTTATGATTCCCTTTATGCGTCTGAAGACAGAGGAATCTAATGTAAAGATTTCAGGTAGCATTATACAGAGTGGATGCAACATTTCTTTCAGTGTTTTGATGTTGTGGATGGATTTACTTAGGTTTGTGTTCAGGGAGTGAAGCAATCTAACGGGGGAGAGGCTGGTTGAACCCATACTGGAGGAGGGTAAAAAGAGAGAACATTGCTTGTAAAAATCGTTTTTGACAGCTACCCCGTTAATTTTTTTATTTCAGCAGAATTTGGGTCAGGTCTGTGTTTATATATTGATGTAGTCGAATTTCTGGCTCTTGGATTGGTTTTCTGATATGTAGCAGTTAATCTTTACAGCTGGATTTCTCAAATAACCTATAAGAGTAGATGTAATCATATTTCTGTTTGGCAACAAAGGACCAACAGATATATGTTGTCCATACAAGGTGCTAAAATAACTACAATGCTTGACTGAGTATTTTGGAGGAACACACGAAGAGTATTTTGTGGCATGTGTTATAATGTATGTTATGTGTCCACTATGCAAGCAACTGAGCTGGTAGATACCTTTTTGAAGTTGCTGTGCTTGCTGGTCCCCTGCTCGGTGTTCTGGTTGTGAATGATGTCTAGAGGAGTCTCCCTCTCCTTCAGCTTTAGACTTTCAATCTCCGTCTTCAGCTCATTGAGCTGCTCCTGCAGGTGCTTGCTCTTCTCCATGTACTCTACCCTGAACATAATCGAAGTGCATGTTAGAAGACACTTGATTGGATTTTGCTTTCAATGCTTTTTCTTGAGACAAATGTTAACTTTGTTGAACAGTTTGGTACACCAAATAATCATGCATATTTCCATGTAAAATTAATTGACATTCTTCACCATTCTTCATTTGTCTTTTGGATTTTTTTAAGTCCTTTTATGTCCCCTTTAGATCTGACTTTAATAGCTAGTATTATCATGGGTATTATGGGTTTCCTTATTTTACTCCTCTAAATAAGGACAGACTGAGAGATATAACCTTTATTGATAACTCCAAATAGCATACTATTAAATAATACTCTGACCCAATTATTCGAGGATTTGCCAAAATCAATTAAACTAGTAACTTTTGAAAATAAAAGCTAAATGAACTCAAAGGCCTCCACCAAGACAGCAGTAAAAAATAAACACAAAAAACATGGCAAAGAATCTGTTTCTTTGCAAGCTTTGATCAAAGGAACTCTTTCCCCGGTTTTCTGTTTGAAACCAAATTATGAGAAATGTACAGTTACATGGGTACATAAAATAGTAGGTTTGTAAAAGATAAGTTTTTCCAAAATAACTAAGAAAAAGTGGGGAACACTTTCCATACTTCTGGGAAAAATATCACTGCACAACTTTTTTATAGTTATACAACTGATTCTATTTTTTATGCAAACCTAAAGTCCATTGCAGTCTGTCTTCAAGTAGTAAATGAGCAGTTGCCTACCAATTCTGAACCTGTAACCTCTCTGCTAAATGGCTTTTATCTTAAAAACCTAATTACCTAATTACATGACAACAAAGACCTGAGTAATATATTCCACTGCACAGCCAGGGTCATACTTGTCTCAACGTAATTTCTGCTGCCTGCAATCACTGACACCAAGAGCTAGAGAAACAAAATACTGAAAGCTGCCCATGACACCAGTGACAGGTATTGCTAAGGGTCAATTACTTACCTGAACTCCTGAATGAAAATGTGCATATTAAAAAGTGACGGTGTTCCTCCAAGTATAATCCTGCACTGTGATGGTCTTAACACATTTTAAGTGCATTTAAAATTATTCCATGTAGATATTTGTCAGTTAATGAATCCCTTCGGCTGATTAAAAATTAAATCACGCCAATTAGGCTCAACCAAATAACATGAAAGTGTCAAATGCATGCCTGCTGAGCCCAGAAATATTAAGTAGCATCAGCAGAGTTGGGACATGGCCACTCACTTCTCCTTCTCGATCTCCATGGAGAGGCGTTTCATGTCGGTATCTTTAAAGTCAAAGCTGAGGTTTTCCCTGCTGAAGCTCAGGTCGGGAGGCATGCTATCAGATGGCAGTCCAGGGGACTGGGAGGGGAGATGGAAGGAGAGGTTAGGCAAAGACAAAAATGTAGACCACTAGACAGGGAATAACAGAAAATGAGGCAGAAAAAAGAAGTGGCAGAGATGGTGAAAGCAAAAGAGGAAATGGTGGGAAGGGTAAAATAAATACATTAAGTTAAAGGTAAAATTTGAAATAGGCAAGAGGAAGAATGCATAAAAAAAGATGTGATCAAGTATGACACAATGTAGATATAAGGAGCACAGGAGAAAAGGGGGAAAAAAGATGACCACTTTGATGGTCACAGATCATGAATACATGTGTGACATATATATACACATATGATTTTAGATCCTGATCAAATGTCTGAAATGCATTGGTCACATGCACCTCAGGCCTCGGCTGGAGATTAAGTGGACCTAATACACAATATAAATGTAAATCCATTGGTTGGAATGCGAATCCAAACTATATGGTGGATAGAGTCAAAACAAATTCAGTCTGGACTCGCACAGAAGGCAAACTGACCAAGGTGGACAGAAATGGGAATGGAAAATCATGTGCATTTGTGTGTTTTTGTGTGTGTTTGTAGACTTTTCCCCTAATAACCAATGTGTTACAGTAGCAACATGTCTGTTGTATGTATGTGCATCTGTGTGTGTGTGTGTGTGTGTGTGTGTGTGTGTGTGTGTGTGTGTTGAGGCTCTTCATTCATAAGCTTACAAGCGATTAGTTCTCTATCGATGGCTGTCATCTTGATATGTATCTATGTGTGTGTGTGAACATGAGTGTGAGCAGATGAATGTGTACTGTGTGGGTTTTTATCATGTTGGAGGCTCTTGCGTAGGCTGCCTTATGCGCTGCCTGTTCTTATGCAAGTATCTCCTGTTCCGTTTGGCTTTGCGGAGCTACATTTGCATGTGTGTGTGCGTGCATGCGTGAGCATATGCGTGTGCTTTTAGCAGTCAATCTAAATCTATGTTCTACGTTCGTGGTCATTTCCATTCCATAAATAGGAGCCAATACTATCAGTAGGAATGCACAGTGTTTTTCTCTGGGGTGTACAGTTGGAGTATAACCATGTACTGTTTAATATATGTATTTAGCATATTTGTTTTATGGAATGCTGTATTTAGGCTGTTACTTTTAACTGTAATACTGTTATACTACAATGCTGATTTACTTTGAATTTATCAATTTATCTTTGTCTTTAAAAAATAAAACAAATGGCCATCATGATTTACCAGAAACCAAAGTGGCGTCTTGATTGCTTACTTCATCGGACCAAAAAGAAAGTAAGAAAATTTTTCTTAATGTTTCTCATATTTATTGACATGTTTTGGGGCTATCCAGGGACTACAGATTAAAAATGAATCATTCAAATATATTATCAGAATTTCCATCGATTTCTTTCTTGCCATTGACTAATTGCTGTGTACCATGTCCACGTTTTAAGTATGTGTGTTTATGTTCCAGGCCTGTTACCGTATAAAGAGCCCTGCTGGTGATCTCCAGCAGCTTGTGCTTTGCCCTTCGCTCTGACTCCTTGGCCTCCTGCAGGTCCTGTTTCAGCTGGTCAGCCTCCTTGGCCCTGAGGGACGAACAGACAGAAAGTGCTTTAATTCACCTCCCAGTCCTTCAAGGGAAATAGAATTATCTAAATTGAATCCAAAATTATCTTAGATAATTGGTACGTCGGTACCCGGAGAACCAGGAATGTCACTTTGTTATTATGCAGGTGATCAATGGATCACCCCAGCACACAATAATTTCAGACTCCATTATGCCACCATCAGGTTTGCACACAGAGGTGTAAGAACATTATATGCAGGTGATTACATTTCTTTTGATTGTGTTCCTGAACACTCAGCAGTTCCTCGTTGATGTGGGGGAGCTATGTGCCTCAAGAGTTTGAGTGGACGTAGTCATTTACATGTTGAGTGCCATGGGTTTAAATTTCTCTGGTGCTGAAAGTGCTCATCCAGAAATTGCAGTTACTGGCAAGTGGTTAATGGTGTCCATTTGAAATGATTGCCTAATAAATTGTGAAGTAGAGACTTTGAAGTGGTATTCTTAGTATCCATGTATCATTTTATTTAGGTTCTTTGCTACAATAAACTGGCATCTATCAAGCTTTACAGAGTGCTGATCAAGGATCACTCATCTCCTTATCCACCTGACCTCTAAAGAAATAAAAAGTCAACAGCTATTATAACTCCTTGATGTGAACTAGGGTGTATAAAAAAGAAAATGAAAAAGAAAAAGATTTCTAAGGCGCAGTTAACACACAGATGGCAAAGTCATTTTCAGCAGGATGGAGCGTTTGATAGGGTCTGTCACCATCAGTCGATACTACTGCTTACAATTAACCAACACCAAATTAACTGCTGCATCCCAGACCTAGGAGAAGGGCTGCAGAACAAAAGCTTCCTCCCTTTTTCCTTCCGAGTGTGGCTGTGTAGCCGTAACCCCACGACTACCTGCTTCTCGGCTGCAGTGCAAGAACTAAGCCTTTAAAATTAAATGATTTTAAACAAGTTAGAAGTTCTTATTCTTTGATCCGGCAATTTAAATGCATGCTGTGTTACTTAGCTCTGTGCTCGGAGCGTATCGACTTACTTCTCTTCTGCTGAGCACACTGAAGAGAAGCGGTGTGTTCGTGCACCTTGACATTAAACAGTATGGCAACTTGAAAACATTTTGGGAGGCTCATTGGTTGACAGGGTTATTTAGTAACTGTGCTTTGATGCCCCTGTAAGACAGCTCCCCCAGTATGGGGTATTCGTATTACAAAGGGGGGGGTGGGGACTCTTGGAAAGTAAGGAATATGTAGGAATAAGTTATTTAAGGATCTAAAAAGTGGCATATGTTGTGCATGTGAATGTGTGTGAGACAGTGTTGACAGAGACAAAGCCACATAGAGGAAAAGCTGGATCAAAGTCATATTCATTGCAGCAAGGGCACATTAACTCTCTTTGTTCATCCACACATATCTCCTTCCGCCTCCCCCCTACCTCCTTTCCGACTCCTCAGCCATCTTGAGGGCCAGCATCTCTGCCTCCAGCATCTTCTGCTCCATGAGCCGGCGCTCCTCCTGGCCACGGATGGCAGTCACTTTGATGCGCTGCATCTCCGTCTCAGCCTCAGCAGCTTTCTGGGCCAGCAGCTTGGCCTCCTCCTCTGCGATCTGGGCCTTTTCAGCCAGCAGGTCCGCAGTCTGCTCCGAACGCAGCTGGAGAGGAGGAGTAGAAGGAGGAGGAGGAGGAAGAGGAGGTGGAGGAGGAGGAAGGGCAAACACAAGAAGTTGAAAATGGCAGAGGAGACAGGAAAATGGAGCAAAGAAAGAGATGTGCATGAAAACAGAATAAGTGAGGTGACGGTGAGAGACAATAACGGGGAAGAACAACATAAACAGCATATAAAATGACAAAAAACTGGGAGAGGGTGCAGCGAAGATAGTGTGAATAAGATTTGTTTAGAATGTGACATAAAACACAAAATGGTGGATTTCACATTAATCTACCCAATCTTACCAGTGCCTCGTTGGCCATGTGAGCCTCATCCTGCAGCTGGATCAACCTCCTCTCCAGCTCGTCTCTGGCTCTCTCTGCCTCCTCTCGCAGCTGCTTCTCCCTCTGCAGGCGCTGCCTCTCTACCTGAACACACACGAGTAGAGTTTGGATGAGACAAAGAGGATATGGCGGGAAATATGGTCAATAAATGAAAGAAACAGAATAAACAATAGATGGAATATGGATGAACATCCTATGGACAAAGGGATCTGATAGAAGACAATGACTTATCTTGCTGCGTACAGCTCCTAATATTGGCATATCAGTAGTAGAAACATTTGAGTGGTAATTTGGCTGACAACTTTTGACAACTTTGTTTTGCCAATGTCAGTACCTGTTTTCTGGCCCTCTCCTCTCTGGCCTGAGCCTTCATCTGCTGCACTTCAAGCGAATCCACGCGCCGCCGCCGCATGAACAGATCATGGTTCCCTATACACAGCTGGAGGATCTGCACGAGAGAAACAAAACCGAGAAACATGATTCTTCACTTTGACTTAGAAAAAGTTGTTTTGTCTGTGGCTAGCAAATATTAACTTTCTGCCAGCCACTTCAACAGTCTCAAATCCATTATTAGGGTCCAGGCAGCTAAGCTGCAGCTAAGTCACAATGGGGTGTCACAATAAGCATTTGAATTTTAAAAACTTTAAAAATACCTACAAAATCAACAGTACATGCTACAGTTTTGAAACTTTCACCAAAGTGTAGCCCCAATACTGTTGAAACTTTAGTCCACTTAAACTCATTACAAATTATGAAGTCCATCACTTAGTTTTTTCCAAAACCTGTAAAACTTATAAAACCTATCTCCTCCCACAATTTTGCTCAATCGTCACCAAACTTGCTAAAGAGCATCTTCAGACCGTCCTCCACAAAACTTGTTTCTCTGATTTTTGATTTATCAAAAATTAAGCCTACAGTGCATCAACATGTTTGACTGTAAACAGTACTGTAAACATATACTATCAAATTCTTGCTAAATACATTTTCAATCTTCCTGAAAAAAATTGAGAATATTTTGGAGTCATGGTTAATGAAGTTTGGCAAATATCAGAATTTTATCTCAAAAACTGAATTTTTGAGAACATTTTGAATTCTGCTCTCATGGGAACAACTGGATTCAATGTAAGACTGGCATTTTTAAACATCAGATTTTCTCTTATGAAGCAAAACACTTAGAGTTCAAACAAATCACCAACATTTCCATGCTGTCAAGATGCAATTTATGTATTATCAGATTTTGGTTCAGGTAACAGAATTTCTGACATTTTGACCATTTTTGAAATCTGCCTTGACAACAGCTGCCCGGACAGTGACTCCCTGAGTCGACAAATGAAGCTACACAGCAGGTCTCACTTCTTGGTGCCAGGGGTTGTGGGTTCGAAATCCAGCAAGGGTGATGATGAGGATGACAGATCAAAATGTCAGATGTCCTCAACATGAAACACAAGACAATTGTCCTGATGGTGGCATCACAGCAAGCCTCTAAATTAAATAAAAACAAATAGCTTGGACCGGACCATGGATGAAAGCTAACCAAATTTTGCACAAAGGTCCAGTCCCATGCCAGATTACCTCAACTGTAAACTCAAGCCAATAGTCCTGATGGTGACTCTACAGCAAGCGTCTAAAGTTAAAACTTTGAAAATTCGTAACAAATCAACCCGCTAAAACTTCACACTTTCATCAAACTGTAGCCCCAATACCAAAGAAACTTTTGTACATTTAAACCTATTAAAAATGATGAAGTCCATCACTCTGTTTTTTTTAAACTGTAAAACTTCTCTAAAAACCTTCTCCTCCCACAATTTTTGCCTACAGTGCATGAAAATGTTTGACTGTGAAAACTACTGTAAACATATACCTGCAAATTGATAAATAAATCTTCAATGTTCATGAAAAAATTGAACATTTTTTAGAGTCATGGTAGATGATGTTTAACAAATATCAGAATTTTAACAAAAAAAATGTTTAGGTTACATTTTTGAGAACATTTTGAATTCTGCTCTCATGTGAATAATTGCAGTCAATGCAAGCAGCATTTTTAAACATCAGTTATTTACTTATGGAGCAAATCAATCATTTTTAAAAACAAATTACCAACATCTCCATGCTGCAACATGTGTATTTTCAGATTTTTGTCTTGATAACTGAATTTTTTACAGTGGTTTCAAATCTGAATGCACAACAGTGAATCGCTTACTCAATTTGTGAAGCCACTGTTGTATTGCCACTTTCCAATTAGCTCAGAGCGATAGATGACAGTGTTTGGTTCTAGAAGTTGTGAGTTCAAGCCTCAAGTGGTCCAAAATGAACATTGTTGTCAACTGTCTTGTCTTCCTATTCTCCTGTTTGTTGCTCAGAATTGCCTAAATTTGTTTTAGGAAGTGGTCAGACCATGGCCTAAACTATCTGCACCAGCTAGTCAAGGATGACAATTTGAAAACCTTCGCACAGTTGAAAAATGAATTTGATCTCCCTAGGACAGACTTCTTCAGATATCTGCAGTTGAGATCTTTTCTGATGACACACAAAGATTGGGGAAAACTTAAAAGATCTACCCCTATAGAAAAGTTTCTCATTTCACAAATAAGTCATGGAGATAAGAAAATAATTAGTAAATTATATAATATATTCTTATCAACAAATGTGCATAACTCTGAACACATAAGATTGAGGTGGGAGGCGGAGATGAACAAAAACATATCACTCGACACTTGGAAGGAGATATGTACTGAAGCACACCTTGCCACAAACTCGAACACATGGAAGGAATTTAAGTGGAAAGTAGTTACCAGGTTCTTCAGAACACCAGCAATAACATCTAAGATGGGACCAGCACTTGGTAGCTCATGTTGGAGGAACTGCGGCACTGAGAATGCTAATCACACCCATATATTCTTGTTGTGTCCCAAATTGAGCCTATTCTGGAAGGATGTTTTTGATGCTCTCAGAGAGGTTTTCAAACGGGATATTCCACACACCCCTATAATAACATTATTGGGAGCAATTCCTGAGGGTATAGAAGGTAGGGATGTGAAATATCTCTTAAACATTTTGCTCACAGCAGCATTAAAATGTATAACCATCAGGTGGCTAAAGCCAGATCCTCCTACTTACAATGTATGGATCCAGAAAATATGGGACATTTACCAGATGGAGCAAATTACATATTCATTAAGACTTCAAAAACCTATTTTTATTAAACGATGGAAACCTGTCATAGCTCTGCTAATACAATAAGTTTGTAGCATTAGACTCTTGATCAAGTACACACATCACACATCACCATCGCATCATGTAATTTGATACCTAGAGTGGATTTCTTTCCCTCTCATTTAATTATTTCTTTATTTATTTTATTAATGAATTCCTTTAACAATATTGCCATTCTTTGTATTATATTCCATAATTTATCTTCCTTTACCTTTTTTTTTTTTTTGCCTCTTTCTCTTACTCTGGATCTGTGTAATTGATTTTATGTTTTATATGATGTTTTGTTGCGCTGCTTTAAAAATGTACATAACAGGGGAATGAATATGTCGTGTTGTCAAAATAAATAAAAATTAAGTTCTAAAAAAAAAAGAATTGCCTAAATTTGCCAAAAATAGCCCGGACCCGACCCATCGCTGCACAGCAGCTATAATTTTGCCTTGTTTTTCAATCTCAGTGGAACTCACCAACTTGTTGACTCTCAGCCGTGAGGAGTTGAACTTGAAAACGTTGGTTTTCTTGTCCAGAGGTTTGATGGTAAACTGAAGAATGAGGACAGGAACACCAGATTGTTTTGATTAAACCATGAAAGAAAAAAAGACATCTGTAGGGGCTGGGAAATAACCTGCAAATCTATGTTACAATGCTGACAAAGACATTTTCCAATACTGAAGAACTAAACAAAAAAATATTAATATAATTAAAAAAAAGCAGTAAACGTGTTATAAAACCTTAAGTTAAAACACAGAGCTACATTTCTTTTGAATTCTTATTTGCTTTCGAACAATATAAATACCTGAAACTTATAATATAACACAAAATTCTAAAAAGCACCATTCTAGTAGCAAACCTCTGACTGTCCTACTAAGCTTTAAAATGAAGCATAACCCCATAACCCTAAGTTGAGATGCTGTAAAAAATATAAAAGACAATTGTGATAATTTGCTCATTCTTTTTACTCAAAGTAAAAAGACAATATATTTATGTTAGGAAACAAGGTGGGACAATGTCAACAATAGACTGGAAACATTGTGAATAAAAACAGTGGTTTCACTGGTAACAGCTGACATTATCATGATTGGGTATGAAAGGGGCGTCTTTAAAATGCTCAGCTATTCACACGCAAGGCTGGGGCGAGGCTCAACACATTTACAAATAATAACATTATTTATATTTTACAGTGTCCCAACTTTCTAGGAATTGAGGTTTTCCCAACAGCAGATTCTCCCACCTCCTTGTCGCTGTAGGAGATGTTGCGGATCTCATTCCAAGGGAAGGAGCACTTGGGTGTCAGCCTATTGTCGGGCTCGTAGATGTGCAGACCCAGGGCGTCCACTCCCAGAAGAAGATCGGTTCCCTTTTTATTCTAAAACGCATTGGGAGAGTAAACAAAGCTTTTCTTTCTAGCTGTCTGTTCAGGGACACCAGCTAGCAGCTGTGGGAACACCCCTGCAGCCAACATTCAATTCTACCTGCTTCACACAGAAGTGGCATTGTGGTGGCTCTGCTTGCCAAAACAATTTGTTCAGGCTGAGCTGAACAATGCCAGTTGAGGGGTTTTATATGCAGTCTGGGCTTGTTTACTTGAAAAGTAATGCTACAGTGAATTACTTAAGCTGAGGCTGACTTGTTGGTGGTATTTTAAAAATATCTCAGCCTTTACGAGAGTGCGTTGATCAAGGCCAGCTCAAGTGATATTGTAGGAGTTGTTACAGGTTATTTTCTATCTATGAATCACCTGGAAAAGATCCGGTGCCAATAAGAAGCCCTTGACATACCCAAAACATACAAATGTTTGAAATTTGTGCAACAGCCAAATAACAGACTCAACTTAGGGATAATTTAGAACAACAGAGCCAGACTGCTACTCCCCAACTTCATTTCATAACACCACAGTGAAATTGACACGCCTGCTAATCTCTCATATTGGCTTACTTTGTAAAGATATAGCGAAGCGGCATTGGCTCACCCTGATTAAAAAGTAATTGACGCCATACATGTCCAGGTCCTGAGCTATTTTTAAATACTCCATCTCAGCTTCATCCCTGGTTCAAAGGCAGACAGAGAGAAAAAGAGATTGAGAGGGATCCAAGGGAATGGTGAAGAGAGGGAGGGAAGGGTAGGAGGAAAGGAGGTGCAGAAGTGGAGAGAAAAACGAGATCAGACCTTGTTTTCCTCAGCTTGTGTGTGTAGCATCTGTCATATTGTGTGATCTATAAAAACTCTGCCACAGAGCTCTTTCGAGGGTGAATACATAAGCACAGTACTGACACAAAACACAACGATAATTCGCTAACAGGCTTTAGAGGTCATGCTTGATGGAAAAGAAAACTTATTCTGATGCCTCCAAGTCTCTGAACACTTTGAAGGAGAGGAAACAAATGCATCAAACTCTTCTCTTCCCCTTTGCAGCCTGGTTGGCAGATCTGTTGTGATTTCAGGGTCAACTCAGCAAAAACAGTACATTAGCATACTTTGATGGTTGAGGAGAAATCAGGGCATGCTTCCGCCTAAACTTTTAATAACTTGCTGTTTGATATGGGTGGTTGGGAAATTGATGATTTAAGCTTCATCAAAGTTTTAACAGGCAAGAGAGCATTGTGCCAAGTAAACAAAATCTAAACTAGGTTTGATGCAGAGTACATTCCGACTTCAGAGTGTCGAATTTAAATGTTAATGCTTGATTGATGCTGTGGAAGAGTAACGCATTAGGGTTGCACTCCATAAAAAATAAATAAAAGATGCAATGGATAGTCGGGCAGTTACTTTGATTTTGTGCTAACATCAGTTTTTCAAGAATCAATTTCTTATCTGGTTTGGAAGGAACATGAGCCAAAATAAATCAGAAATAAACTTTTAACTGTATTGGGGCTGGACATCAAATCTTGATACTGTTAGCTGAGAATATTCGTTGATATTATGGAGAATCAAAAATTGTTAAATAAATACCAAGGCCCCACACAGAATTAACTAGTCAGATTTGCTAACATTTGCTAATTTCCACTAAATGCAAAGTACAGCTGAGGCTGATGGGATTGTTATTAGTTTCTTTGGGTATGTGGTCATTAACCAATGCACTGGAGAAATTAAATTCTTGTCCTGGGAAAATCTGGGATCACCAAAGTTATTACAATTCATCTTGACTGAATCATGCATGAATGACTATACAGAATTCCATGGCAATCCATTTAATAGCTATTGAGACAATGCTCTTTAAGTAACAAATGCAATCCTTGTGATGGCACAGGAGAGAAAGTAAGTGGATCACAAAAGTTGTGGATCACATGGATGGAAGCAGGAGACCACTCCCATCAGGGAGACATTTCATCAAAGGATAGAGGCTTTTCCTTTAATTTGTCATTTGTCTGTATCTTCAAGAAACCATGAATGTATGTAATATATGTCATGATAATCAATCCTACAATATACCAAAACCAAGCTAAGCGGTACCAAGCTGTACTTACATCAGAGGACCCGTGACCGCCCTCCTGTGCCCCCACTACACTGCATCACTTACTAAACAATTGAAATGCTAAAGGTGTGAGGACCACCAACTCTCCACACTCTCCACTGGGGTTCAAAGGGTTACTGATCAGCACTGGTGACTCAATTACTTTTTACAAGTGCAGAGGGTTTGTTGGCTTTTAGCACTCACTTTCCAGCCCGGAACTCCCCACCCACGGGAGTTTTAAGACTCTCTACATCCCTCAGTTACACCCTATCCACTTTTAAGTTAGCTCAGCTTAGTGGTGGCGCAAAGTGCAACATCAAAACAACTGACTCTCATTCTCGTGTCTTTTTAGATTTATGAAAGCAATTACGGCAGTGTAATTTTTATACTGCAGCTCACTAAATGGTCCTCTTTTGAAAAATAGCGAAATGGATTGTGCTTCTCTTGTGAAAATATATGTAATTACACCTAACTGATGAGTTACAGGCTGTGGTATGTCGTGGTGTTGATGTATTTTCTGGCCAAAAACAGACGTTAAAATGTTTATCCAATGGATTCATTAATGCTACTTTAAAAAACCTCCCCTCTAGAAAACAACTTTTATGTGGCTCTTTTTGCCTCTCTCCACCAAAATGGACTTCAGCTTTGCATAAAACATTTCTTGCGGAACCAAGTTTTTAAGCACATCATATGTGAACTTAAAACTGAAATTTGCTGATGACAGTGGAACTTCACAGTGGTACAGTTCAATGCAGCTGTTCCTTTTACCTCGTCCTGCCCCTGTGCTCCGCATAACACGCTGTGATCCTCTCCTCCCACATTTCTGCAGTCATCTGGTACAAGTTAATCACCTAAAATGGAGAAATATCCATGAATGTGCGGAGAAAATACAGTACACGCTGAAGTGCCTCATATTGCAGTGTAGGTACGGGCTTTGTTAAGAGAAATATGTAAACATCTTCCCTCATGAATGGCAATGTATGACAATAAAGCCTTGTTAGTAAGTAAATCCAGGTGTCACTCACCCTCTTTGGCAGGAGTTCCTCCTCAGCTAGGAAGCCAGGTTTGTGGACATTGGGGTCGTAGTCTCCGTACTGTAAAATAGAGCAAAAATGCCAAGAGGATTAAAATCACTCTTAACTAATGGCTGATATCCACCTTTCCTCCAATAACAGGCTGGACTATTCCTCTCCTGGGAGCTGTTCTTGATGAAACTACATTGCCTGTAAGAAAAGGGTGTCTCGGAGAATGAATGGAGGCTGGTCTGCCATTGTGTCATTAACGTGCACCGCACACCCAGTGGCCCAGTTGTTGGAAGACGGAGTAAATGATGCTATTAGAGATATCTCTGAGAGAACCAAGGCTGATCACTTATCACAGAGTGGGATACAAATTATATCATGCACGTTTGGAGAGAGATACGGATGGATTAGGCATGACTGAGTGGCTGTGGGGAATTTCCTCTGGGCTGCTGTAAAACTAGTGGAGGGGACATGAATTACACATGTAGCTACAAATTAAGAAGTATGCTATTACTGTAGACTGATACAACTAGGTAAAATAGAATGTTTGCCTGTATGTATGTTCTGCTGTATGTGCTGTGCATGTTTTTCTAATACAGTCGTAAATATCCAGTTGCACCACTCCTTGGCAGTGTGATTATTGTTATTTTGTTGTTAAATTATTAGTTTAAATTACTACAGGTAATTTAGGTAAGCAATCTTTGTATATTTAAAGCCCTTTCACCTTTTTCCACAGTACTGCTGGAGCACTGAGGTAGTCCAGAGACAAATTTGTGTCAAAATTAGACAAATGTACAAATAGAGAAGCTGAGATCTACTCTTTAGAGCTCACTGAAAATATAAAACAGAACCTGATGTCCCTTTATTGATTATGTGGATAAACTATCCTTCCAAGCAATCTAAGGTCATGTGATTCTACATGAGCTGATGAATCTGTAAAATATTTCTTCTCCTCTCAGTTCATCCATCTCCTACACTTCACTAATATTTTTGCTTATTTGTTTATTATTGCAATTGATGATAATACTATAATGCTGTCTTGCCATATTGTATGAGAAATTAATAAATGAAGTGTTAAAAAATATTAGACAAATGTCAAATCTAACTTTTTACATTTTAGGCCTCATACCCAATCCCCACCCACATCTGGTTCAAACTGTTTGTATGAGATTCACAAGACATTCCTTACAGATGTACATACTTCCTACTGGCGAATCTTTTGAGTATGAATGCTATCCTTGGATCAAAGTAATGTTTTTTTAGAAGAAGCATTCTCATCTTTGACACCAAAAAGTGGTACCTTATCCTCTTGTCATGGCTTTCAATCTCTGTAACTATCAACCTCTTTGCTTGTACCCTGGTGGAAAATAGGTGATCTAAAAACACTCATTCCCCATATTACAACTGAGGTTTAACAAACTTTAAAAAAGAAAAGAAAAGAAAAAACTCTCTGGTGCTGCTCAGGTGCCATTGTAAATGCACTTCAAATATCAACAACACAACTAAAAAAGGAAGGGACTGCAAACCAAATCACATACTTTGCTGTTATATGACATTGGGTGTTGAGGAAAATACATCGTTAAGTGGTAAAACAGTGACAACAGATCACAACTGCAATTTAAAGCACATCTGTTGCTTTACGTTTGCACACAACAAATCAGCAGCTTTTGACAATGCATGTGGCTCGAATAAACAAATTCTATAGCTGCGTTGTTTTGTTGTGTAGGGTTAATTTATTATGTTGATTAATTGGATTTCATTTTTGTGCACACCAGTCTATAAACAGTACTTAACAGACCTGAATTTAATAAGCTCACCACACAGAGGAGAACAGCAGCGCAGTGGCCAACAGAGTGGAGAAGCAGAGGGCCATTTAATTAGATCCTTTCCCTTCAATTTTCAAAGTTTCCACTCCCAGAGTTCCTCACCTGTTTATTTGTTACTGCTTCATAATTGATAACAAATAGACTTATAGAGGTTTTGTGGAACCAACTGAGGTTTAGCTCAGGTAGAGACAGAGTGGCATGACTGACAGTGACAGTGTCCCAGATGCTTTCTAAGTACATATCTATCTTCTATCTATTATTTCAGATAACCCCAAAGTGACAGCAACGGTTATGTGTCACTATTTTCACTTGACAATTATCAACAACTGCACAACGGTGACCACGGACTAAAAGATACCAGCATATTGTGTTCAATAGTTTCTAAAATTAGGAAATGTATTTCTCACAGTCCAGTCAGTTTGAAGAAAATCGATTTTCAGTACAGTTGTGAGAAAGTTTTTTTCATATCTAGCCAAGAAAACACATTCTCACCAATAAAGGGCATTATTGCTGTGTAACAGGCAAACTAGACTTTTTTCTGGTTAGCTTTGGTTAGGCTACTAACCATGCAACATGGAAGGCTACGAGCAAACTAAAGGCTTTACAAATTGCGCAACGTGTCGGAAATGTTTTTAGTGTCTCAGTAAATATTAACTGGAATGCCATGAAATTTGGTACAGGCATTCGTGAACCGTAACCTTGCTTTTCCCCCAGCCATCAGATCAAAGTTGCCCAATATTGAATTACCTACAAAACTAATAACATTCCTATAAGCCTCAGCTGTTCTTTATGTTTCTTGCTAATTACTAAAAGTCAGCATGCGAACACACAAAGATGAGGAGCTTGATAAACATTACATCTGGTCAAAGTTAGCATTTAGCTTACAAAACTAGTTTAACTTGTTTAATAACTGTTAATTCCTTTTTCATGTAGCCCATGTGGACTACAAATTTACAGTTAATGTAAGAACAGATAACATCATTAAACAACAATAAGAACAAAGAAATCACCTGCTTTCATACAGACACTTACAAATGATCTGGGTGAAACTGAAAGAGTCTCACCAGCTGGTGGAAAATTGGCTGTTTTTGCTAATTTTCTCTTCATGTTTCTACGTCTCACTGTCTCTTGTGCCAATGCTGGCTCACCTACGCTGATATGGACAACAACATTATCACAGTTGAGTCAGGCGAGGGAGGCAGGATTTACATCAAGGCAAAGCCGACAAATTCCAATGAGTATTAAATAACATATTTTGTGTTCCAGATTGAAACCGAGAAGTGCAACTCCATTAAGGCTCACATGCTGTGAGGTAAGAAAAACACCTTTAAAAACTCAGTGAGTCCCACCTTTGTCATCCATGCCTATTAGCTTGTCATAACCCTCCCCACTTAGCCTGACACGCAACACCCTGTTGTGGTGTTGACCTCACACCCTACTAAACCTCCCTGGCAGAGTGACTCCCTCTGCATTTTTTCCAGAGCAACCGTTTCTTGATATTCCCTTTCGACATCTCCTTGTACCACTGCACCCGCTCAGCATACAAAGGAGGAGGTAGTGAAACCTCTGCAGAGCCACAGAGGCTAAACTGTTGGCTCATAGAGCGTAGAAAATTACCCTTAGAAAAGTTAGTACGGCTTTTAAATATGATGAATTTGAACATTTTATATCAGCAAAGTATTGTTCTCACATGTTGGAAATTTTATTGATTTTCTTTAAACCAGTGCAGGCTGTGATGTATATTAACCTCTACCTTTTTTGTGGAGGACAGTCACCGTGGGATCCTACTGCATAGTTATGTATCTCTGTTTAAGTTCCCAGGCAAAACACTTAAAAAGAAGTCAGTCAGAGCATTTGTGTGCAAAGAAATTCCTCCACTATTCCTAACTTCTATTATCCCTCATTCATGCACTCTGTAACTCATACAAGGTAATGGTAGCTTTTATGGCTTCCGACTGTGTTTGTAATGAATAATATGTCACTCTTTCCTCCGACCAGAAACAGATTACACACACTGATTCTGGGTGCAACTGTCTGTATCTTAAAAGAGCTATGATTCACTTTGTTTAGAGAAAAAAATATTTCAAATATTAATGCCTACTTGTAATACACCTTTACTTTCTCCTTATTGCCTTCTTCAGGCTGGCTTAATCATGATTTAAGATAAGCAAAAGTACGCAAGTGTATCCCACTGTGTGATATACTCAACTTCACGGGTTATACTGTGGTACTGCACAAAAACAACTCATGACCAGAAAAGGGAAAGGAAAATTATTGCCAAAAACCTCTCAGCAGCTGCACTGCTAAACAAGTACTTGTCTCCTTTTTAAAACGCCGATTTACTCCCATTGGCTCTAATCGAAGCGGACTGCTGATTAAATGAAAACAGATTGTGGCCCCATATTTTTTTGCTGTTTCCCGATCGAGGGTGCTGACAGCGTAGAGAGGAAGTCTCAAGCTCATTTGCTGATTTTTCTTTATCCACACAGGCTCTTTTAACCTAGGCCATTTAAATTGGCATGGGAAAGGCAAGTCTCTAAGGGCTCCTGGCCAAATCTTTGCGGTAGACCTCCAGCCTCACCAGACCCTGTCCGCCTGTCAAAAAGCTGCACCTCACTCTCCCTATCTTTTTCAAGGGGATTTGAGAGATGGGATCCTTCAACCAAAACCATTCAGATCGCCTAAGGTTTATTAGGGTGGCTTTTTCCTGTGGAGTGATTTCCATGGACTCCAGGTAACTTATTTGATCCTAAACCAATAAATCAATGGAGGTTTTTATACAGCATCTTGCATACAGAATAATGGATTTTATAGCTCAACGTGCACTTAATTGAATGCTAAATAATGAAAGCACACACAATGAAACGATGTCAACAGACAAACTAATACATAAGAGGTCAATCATTCATATGTAAAGGAAGAGAGATAGAAATAAGTGATAAGTACATTTACCGCCTCACAGTTGTATTCCTCCACCAACACGTCAAGATGCAGTTTACGTACATGTCTGTACCTGTGCATAAATGCTCTCTTCTACAGAGCACATTGACTATTAGACTGAAAACATAACACACATGCACTTAGAAGGGTTGCATGGTCACAATTTTCACTATCAGTTAAATACATAATGAGCTTAAGACGTTTATACAAGGACCGAATCAAGGGGTGCAAATCAAGAACAACACTGAAGTCCTCTTCTGTTTCAACAAGCTGTGAATGAGGGCTTGCTATGTGATCAAGTTCTACCTTGGAAGTGGAAGGGACAAATCAAATCCATCTTGGATAACCTTTGTCATCCTCTCTGCAATGGGATTGGTAGCTTGTAGCAGAGAAAAGAATGAAGAGCAAAATCAAAGCCACCTTGGATATCCTCTTCCACCCTCTTGTGGCAATTCATTCATCCCACCCAGGTTTAAAGCAGGGGGCTTCGGGTGCTTGCTTGTGCCCACTGCTATCAAATTGTGCAACAGGAGTGGAGACCACTGACTATGGGTTATGGCTAAACACATGTTTTGTGAGGTCACAGGGATCTTTGACTGGCGAATTCTAATCAGTCCTTGAGTCCAAGTGGATGTTTGTGCCAGATATAATGAAGGAGAATGGGATGGATAGATAGATAAGCTGATAAAAAGGAATAAAACACTAACCAAATAATACCAACGGAGTACAAGCGACATTTATAAACAGAGTCTTGGAATAAGTCAGTCTGAACAGGTCAGGTTTAAGCTAGGCTGTCACTTTTCTTTGCGGGATCCCCATTCATACTTCTCAGCCACTATTTTGCTCATGTCAACATACATGGCCTACCCTACAAATCTTTACAAATTATATAAGCATTCACCTCAGGGGTTATTGTGTGTAGAGGCATTACTTGACTGACCCCTTTCAATACATAAGAGCAGGAGATGCTTCTTCTTCTGAAGCTAATTTCAGCCACTTCTATCTGCAGTTTTCTTATTTCAGACATTATCCAGAGATTATTAACTTCAGTAACATATATATATTAACTTATCCTGAGCTCCTGTGTTTTACATCAAAGACATTTCATGTAAGGCCTCCAAAGCATGAAAAAGTAAAGTACATTTGAAAATAAATATCAAAACTAGCTGAATTTAAGGTGTGATGTGTGCTCTTCTGGTCCCTATCAGGGCTCAGATGGTAGAGCTAGGGGTCAATTGTAGATGATTTATGTCTTTTCTTTTGGAAAATAGACAAGAGAGGAATACGTCCACCGAGTTCCCTAGCGATAAAACATGCAATCTCCCTGCATTGTCCTAAGAGAGAAGAAAAGAGAGCACCACACAAAAGCAATATATTTTTCAGATGATAAACAAACAACTGAAATGTATGAAATGTCCCCAAAAAGAACCACATGTTCTCAAAAGAATAGTTTATCCAGATTTTTTTAATAGACAGCTATCTACAGCCACAAAGAAATCACAAGGAAAGAAGGAGGTTAATCCAGCTGAGGACAGTTCCAGATGTACATATTCCCTCAATCCCTCAGTCAGTTAAAATAATGACATTACAATCTTTTCTCACACAGCTTCTGCTGTGATGACACAAAAAAATGTCAAATTGCTGGGTCTGAACTGCTTTTCTTTAAAAACTGTTGCATTCTTTAAGACAGTTACAGAAAGCACCCGATATTAGTGAATGATTCACAGCTGCTAGTTCCTCATAAGAAAAATCTTTCAAAAAGTAAGCTTGGGAGGAGAAGTTTCCATGTGGTCATGAACATTTTAAAGTAAAGGAGAATAAACCATTAAAGAACACACACAGCTGAATTTACTATCTTCATTGAAGGTAACTGAGAATACAATCTTAAGTTACAAAAAGGAGCACTTACCTTGGCGTGGACGGCATAGGAGGCCAGCAGCACGGAGGCCTCGGGCGGACAGTGAATCTCCTCCTCAAGGATCTTCCTCTTCACCTAATGAGTTACCAAATATGATCAGCTGTGCACATATCTATCTGAATAGCAAAGCTGTCTTCATTCCACCTTTATAACAGAAAAAAGAGCCATGCAGGTAATGTATTGTCTATGACATCACTGTTGTATGTACAAACATCAATGAAGTTTGCATCAGGACATTTGTTCTTCCACTGAGTTTGAGTAATACATCTTCTTAATATTGATTTCCATGATAGGAGCAAAATGATTCTTGTGAGATGAAGGACTTGAATCAGATTGACAGATGATCTTGACTCAGACAAGATCATGACAAAAGACTTGATGCCTTAGAGAGAAGAGTGACAGCACAGGGTGAAACCTATAACAACTTTCTGACAACTGTGCTTTAGACTGCCATAACTTTCTTGCTTTAATTCCACTTTGACGAATAAGGAAACCGAACAGAAAAACTCCAAACTACTACTGCCATAGTACAGTGGTGCTTGCACATTTTAAGGAAATCTGGATGCAAGGAAAACTGTGCCAAATAAATATTGTTGGACTTGTGTATCATAGCCACATGGGGACCTATTAGACACCAAGCCAGGAACTATTTAGCCTAGCCAACTTTATCTCATTCTATCATTAAAGTTCTCCAAGAGTATCAGCTTGCTAGTCAGCAGACCATAATAACATGACAGACATGTCCAAGTAAAGCTCCAAATCACACAGTTAGAGGAGAGTGCCACCCATTCCAGGATAGCTGAGTCTACGTGTGTAAACTCACTCCAGTGAGTAAGAGACACAGATTCAAGGTTTAGGTCTCCAATTCATAGAGGAGTGATGATTTAACTGTCATGGATTAAAGACATAACAGGAATTCCTAAAATGGGTGACAGTCCTCTTTAACAAGGCTGCTAGTTTAAATTGCTGTGTCTTACCAGGTGTCACTACCTGAGCTCCTTCACCTGTCAACTTAACTGAATTACAAACTGGCGTTACTACGTATAGAGCACACAACCAGATTGTAAGGAGTTATACAAGTGTGCAATTCAATGCTTCAAACCATATCATTTGCAGAGTCGTGATGTCTTCTCTTGTTTTGAACTAACAAAGGTATGGAGCCAGAGGTGTCAGCCCGAAATCGTGGCAAGCACTAAGAGGCCAAGGCTGCAATCTGGTTTACAAATGAGACAATGTTGTTGCTAAGATTGCAGGGCCGAGGTGACGGAGACGTGCGTGTTGTCTGTTTGTGTAAGTGGTCTTAAGTGTGTGACGGGGTGGGTGTGTGTGTGTGTGTTTGTATCCGGGTCGGTGATCATTTCTGATAAGCACTAATCCAGCTGTCATGCCTGTGACACTATCTGAAAAGAGGCCTGCTCCTGACATTAAGGGAATTAATGAGAGCAAAGTAATAAGGAGGCAGGCGATGCAAGGCACTACACATTTGTATTCTTCTCCCCTTGTAGCTGTGTACCACTTTAACTGTTCAGTAATTTGTCGTCTGTAGTCTCCTTTTTTTCTTTTAGCAAGGTTTCCCTCTGAAATAAATAAATTGCTTCAACCACCTCTAAACGGATTAGGGACACAGAGAGACTTTTTTCACATGTGTTAAGTAGATAAGTGCTTCTTTCCAAATGTTGAGGAACATAAACCGCACCACCTTCTCAAGCCTGAACCAGCACAATAGCTGGATATGATAGGAGGAATGCTATGTGGGGAGAAGAAACCCATGGAGGATATGTCATTAACTGGGCCAATAACTGAGCCCTTAAAGCCTAATTGGTAATTGATAAATGTGGCTGGTAGCATTGGATGATGGGAGCACAGTTACAAATCTCATCTCTTGTGAGGGGAATGGTGTGGCAGGCTCTGCAGGAATTCCCTGAAGAGTATTAAGTGGAGAGAAAGGGCAGCAGTAATATGTTGCGCATTGATTCCACATGGCTGCACACAATAAGACCGGGACAATGGACAGAAAGTGTATTGGAGAGTGCTCTTCTGGTTCAACTTATCAGAAACTCTGTGGACGTGTGCCCCCTGTCGGGACTGAATCAAAATAGTATGGAAGCTGCGGACACAGGGCATCAGTCAAATGCTTGCAGTGCTTAGGTGAAATGGATAATTCTACATTTACAGAGCATTTTTTTAAAGACCCTAAAAATCAGTTATCATGTTCTCACTCGCCTGTTTTTTTCAAGCATTCATTTTGAATAATCTAGTGCCACAGAACGATGACAGACACTTCTAAGAAGGTTCCCTTCACCCCCCTTTAGAAGATTACGATCAAGGAAAGAGAGATCTTGAAAAAAAAGTGTCTGCCCACTAACCAGGCAAAATCCACAGCTTCTTCTCAAAGGCATGTTGAATTTCTGGTTTACATGTAGGCCCGTAGCAATTTCAACCCAGCAAGCAGCATGTGACAGTCAGTGTGAATGTACAAAGAACCTCGTTGTTAGGCCCTCATGGCATGATGCACAAATGACAAAAGTAGAAAAGTAATGTCTGAACGCTAAATAATGCTCCCATGAACATTTATCACCTCCAAATGTGACGTTTTGGGCTCAGGCTCTTCCTCAGACATGAAATTAGCGCAGAGACGCACCTTACAATTGCCTGTATAGTGGGCTCACATGACAAGTCATGTGACCACAGAATACATTAAATACTAGACATCTCATAAACAACGTATGAGGTTATCTTAACCACCTAAATGTATCAACACCACATCATCAGGTAAAAACAGTCATGTTATTATGGTGGTTACTATATTTTACTTACTTACATTGTATAATTGGCTTTGGCTAGCATTCAATGTATTTCTTGTGTTTTGTTTCATATGACCTGTCAGGTGACTGTTCCAAATACTAGGAGGGCTTTTATAAACTGTATGATGCACAAATGAAACACAGAGGAAGACAACAAGGTATATACAGTATATCTCAAGAACTAAAAGACATTCATTGCTAATACTGAATAATGTTCGATCTGATTTGCCTTGAAATGGACAAAACAAAACTTGCAGGTTTAAATTACGTATAATTACCTGTAGGAAGAAGAGATGTTGTGTGATATCTTGCACTAGCTCCTCCTCAGCATTTTCAGGGTAAAACTTGGCCAGGAAATGAAGCGTAATTGGTTCCTCCTTTGGTACCTCCTGGTCCAGAACCTACAACAATGACGCAAAGAAATCAACATTTGCACAGTGGCGCCATTTATTCCCTTTTCATGCTGACTACATCTTTACTGGCGAAGTTTACATGACTCATGACTGTTACAAAACCAGAATAACATGAGAATCACTTGCCCTCTTTTCCATCTTTAGCCAAGCTGCCGTGTCCTTGATGTTGTACCGGAGCCCAAAAAACCATGTCTCCCTCAGTCCCAGAGTTCGGCACACCCGGTCAAAAAGGTCTTTTCCTTTCCACTTGACCTGAAACATGTTTTAGTGTTTAATTTTCTCAGAAGAGAAACCAGAGAATTGAAAATTACTAGAATTACTTGAATTGACACGGAGACCGACAGCATACAAAAAAAAATCCTAAAAAACAAAGAAACCCTGTTAAAGCAAAATATTGACAGTAAGGGCCATCATTCACTGACTGGCCCTTAGAAAGAGAATTCTTTATCAGGTTAAATATTTACAGCCATTTACAGGATGCTGTGTCTAGTGAATCCACATATACTTGCATTTTCCTCCTAGCCTCAGTCTCTGGTGGGAAGCAGGGAGCTATGCGTGTTTTCCTCATCCAGCTGAGGGCTATGACAGAGGCATATCTGACGCACATATCCAATTTAGATAGCTTTCATCTCTAGCCTCTGAGCTAACTCAGGGTGCGAGCTTCTGTCAAGTGCATTCAAGGTTGGCGTGGGAAAAAAAAAACAAATTATAACTAGTAGAAATTTGGATATCAGCTTCATCATGCAGCGGGAATGCCAACTAGGAAGAAAAAGAAATCCAAAATTCCCACGCAAGGCTTACTGAGCATTTTGTCTATATGACCAATCCCTGTTAAATGCTATTTACAAAACCCATAATTGATACAATTATCATCTCTGCACAGAAAATTGAAACCTGCAACTAAAATTATGCTGCTCTGTGTGTAATTACCATCTGCAAACTTTGGTGGGGTTCCTCCCCTTTAAATATAGAGGTGGTGTGTGCAAGTCATTTTGATGCCTTTCACCTCTGGTATATCATCGAGTCACATGCTAAACCAAAACGACTGCGAGACGGCCAGAAATATACATGAAAGGGGCATAAATCAGGGTGTTTTTGAATGTTTGCACTGCAGGGGGATACCCACAGCATTTCAAGTCATGTACTGCAGTGAGGTTTGCCACTGACTTAAATGTTCATGATTCCATTTCTGCATTGGACAGATATAAATTACAACAGATAAAGTCTCCTGTAGGATAAACCCACTTAGTTAGACCACTTGCGTGTCTTCGTGGTTACTTGCTGCCACCTAGTGTCGAAATGCTATGACGCCTTGATCAACTCTGTACCTACAGGTTAACTCAGTTGTCATTACAGATTATGGTTAAGCACCGAAAACTGGCAATCCAGTCATTAGGAAAACAGCACAGTTACCAATTTGACGTTGTGGTCAGGGGGGGCCAGTGCAAATGTGCAAAGTCCTTGATGCAAGTTGAATGAAATCTTGCTCACATACTCACCTCACAGCTGAACTCCATGTCGGACTCCATTGTGCAGATCCTGACGTTGAAGTTCCTGGCTTGTTTTCTCATCAGTGAGTTAAATCCCATTTTCGCTGCTAAGGCACTTGCCATGGCGAATAGCTTTCAAAACTAACTACTCGATTATTCGAAGTCGTTAATCGATACAGATTAAGTTCCCTGTCAAGGCATTGTGTCTATTGCACTCTATGGCGTAGACAGCAGGTAGGTCATTTGGAAAGACTTAGTTACCACAGATGTGCATGATCCTGTCTAGCTTCCCAATAGCTCGACCAGGAAAGTTGCGTTCAAAGCAATTTCCATCAAAGTTTACACAGAGTTCTCACTGACACTGTCTTTGTATATTCATGTCTCGAACAAGCTACGTGTTTACTGGTATTTCTGTAATTTCACGCTAGCCAGCGCAGAAATGTTTAATTAGCATCAACTAGCTGATAACTACAGTGTAACACTCCTTCCAGCTAACGTTAGCTAGGATAACGTAAATAGAAACTAACTTAGCTAACTAACATTACTTATCCACTACAAGTCCTTATCTCGCGTTGAAAGTAAAGTTTTCTGTATCGTAGAATCCGTTAATGTTTATATCTCTGCGTCCGAGAAAGTATTAAGCCAATTTATTCCCTCTGGAGAGTTTAAAACACTCAGGTCTTTGCATGTGAACTACTCTGGAAAAGAAGCGCTAGCAACTGCTGCTAACCACATTAGTTAGCTATCTCGTCCGAAAAAAACGGTGCTGCATTCAAGTGCCATTAAGCATGTTGGAGTATCGGTGCACCGGACATCATTGAGCACAGTGAAATGCTGACAGAGGGGAGCCTCTTTGGGGCAGGGAACATGATTTATTTCAGAAATGTATATACTGTATCTAGGTAAAAACTAACGCATAAAATGTTTTATTTATTTATTCATTTATTTCAGTATCACACATACACACACACACGCACGCACGCACGCACGCACGCACACACGCACACACACACACACACACACACACACACACTGTTATCCAGTGTAAACTAAATACAAAATGTTAAGCCAGAACAAATTAAATGTCAACAGACATATACTTAATTCATTTTTCAAGCAAAAAAGAAAAGCATTCCTAAATCCTAGCTTCTCAATCATGACTTTGCTGCCTTTAGTTGTCTTATCAGATCACAATGAGATTATCCTGGAGAAAACTAATTGTAATGGGTATTTTTCACCATTTTCTGACATCTAAGAGACCAAACTAATGCCTGAGATTGTAACTGACAGATTATAGAGATATGGAAAAATTATTTAGTTGCAAAAAAATCATTAACGAAATATCTAGTTGTTAAAAGGACACATTATTTTTTTTTGTTTTCCTGCCGAAGACAAGTACCATTAAATACACTGAATGAAAGAAACCCTGCAGTATTCTTGTTGCCTGAACGTAGCACAGCTTCTCGCTTCCTCTTGACCTAACAACCAATCGCAATGCACTGCACCTCATATGCCCCGCCCACAGCTCTGCCCCCTGCGCCATAAAGGGGCGGGGTCTAGGCAATGAGGTAATCGGGGTAAACAGTAAAGATGGCGACGTCTGTAGCCGGAGAGGGGCAACCAAGTCTAAATGGGATTATTTCCGAGCCCCAGACCAAAAGACTGACCGACCTGCCGACCGAGTTGCTCGAACACATCCTGTGCTTCCCTGTCCTCAAACATGTCGACATTTGTAACGTGTCCTGCTGCTGCAAGCGGCTGCACGACGTTTGCCATGGAAGGGGGAAGGTCTGGGGACACCAGTACAAACTCAGGTGCTATGATTTTTTTGTGCGTTATTTCTTCGGGGTTCTGGCTTCTGGTGGGTTTTCACCACTATCTACCACCACTAGTCTCCCTGTCCATATGTTATTTGTCTTGTTCGGAGCCTTAAATCGCTCATTCGTCTTCTCAAAGGTGGTATCGTCTATTGCGGACTCACAGGCAGCTGTCAGCCGCTGACATTCTGCTGATGCACCAAATTCATCATCACGCCAGGCCAGTGGCAGGCTTCTCCTCTGCAGACCACTCTGAAGGATGCAAATCAGCGCGTTTAAATATTTCACAAGCTGCATCTTATTCTCCATGTTACCCCCCCGAACAGCCAAAAATGAATTGGTGTGACCTTGAATGTTGCATGTCGCCTGTGAAGTACAGGAGAGTGCAGCTCTTGCCAAAGTCTGAGCCCTCCTCCTGGCTGACTTGGCTGATGCTCTCCTAATTGCTGTTGTCTGTGCAAAGACAAAATCATGTCTGCAGCAGGATGGCAAACTGTTCCGGTGACGTGTCACATCAGACAATCAGATGCTAAACTAATTCTGTGCATGTCCAAAAGTATGACTGAAATATAATTTTTGCTGCCTTCATCAACAGATGGCCAAGACTGCAGAGGTTTTACCGTCAGAACGAGTGCTGTGACTGGCTCAGAGAATACAGAACGCGTCACAGAGTTGGAATACAAATACGAAGGACCGTGGAGTCAATCTCAAAGAGATTTTTCACAGAAGTCGTAAGTAATGAATTTGCAATCCAGGATATGGCTGGTGTGGATGTATGTTTGTGCAAGACAATGTGTGCTTTCCATGTTCCGCACTAACCAAGAGATCTGTAACGCAGCCTTGCGTTGGCCAGGTGCTAGGAGACAGCTTTGCAGAGATTGAGTCACTCGGGATGCCAGAGCACTTCTGCGAAGATGAGCTCCTCTTCATACTCAACTCTGACAAGAGGTGAGTGCAACACTGTGCCCACAGTCGATCCTCAATGCTCACCACACACTACTACACAGTTATTAATGGGTTTGGGTGTTTGTTAATCTCGTTAATACTCTCGGAGGCTTCTGTGATTGTAAAAGCTTTAGTGTTGCTGCACTGTTGGTCCATTAACTTCTCTCTCTTGTGTTCTGCTCCTGTTATTAGGAAAAGCTTGACCTTAAAGTACTATGCAAAGAAAATCCTGTACTTCCTGAGACAGCAGAACATCCTGAAGAGTTTGAAGACCTTCCTGGAGCAGCCTGCAGATCAGCAGTCTGCTTTAGAGGGTGAGGCATGAATTAGGGCTTCACCGCTTAAAGGATCCAGTATTCAGCATTTTTCTGATCATTGACAGCATTGGGGGTTTTTTGTCCAATTGCTGCTAAAATAAATTAAAGCTCTCAATCTGCAACGTAACCAGTAAATATAGTTAGCAAATTAACATAGTGTAGTAAGCCACTGCAATATTTGCCTTGAAAATGTAGTGAAATAGGGGAAAATGGAAATAATCAAAAGTACATTTACCTCAAAATTGAGGTAGTACACTACTTGAGTAAATTCTGCGTAGTTAGATTCTATCACTAGTTATTTTAGATGTTGACAGAAAATTAATCATACTGCAAATGTATATTTTTTTATTGGTCACCTTGATTATTAATAGTCTCACCAGTATCGACCCTGAAAAATCATATCAGTCTATCCCCAGCATGAATACAGACTTCATGGTAAACAACTCAAGTTGGTACTGTGTCTTGTTTAGCCTAGACAGCCATATGCAAATAGTATATACAGTAGCTTTTTGTTGATTAGTTTGTGTGGTTGAACTGTTTGTTGTAATAGAAGAAGTATAACCACTTTGCAAGACAGCAATTCGCTGTCTAATTTTAGTTTCCTCTGTGTTTTTTTATTTTTGAAATTCAGCTCTTCATCATGCATTCTCTCTCCTGGTCTCTTCCTCTAGGTGCCGTACTTGTGGACCAGTATTGTAACCCACTGGCTGATGTAACACTGAGCAGCATATCAGCCCAGCTGGATGAGATCGCAGAGAAAGTGAAGAAGATGCTGAGAATCAAGAACTCGTCTCACCCCAGCCTGCGTGTCGCTCAAGGTGAGCTTTCAAAACCAGCCAAACTTAAAAAGAAAAGTTACATTTTGGGACTTTAATTTTTTGTTATTATTCCTTTTGTCCTTGCTCCCACGTTTGTTTGTTTTTTCCCTTCCAAAATCCATCAGTCCTAGATACTTAAAGCCTGAAGGCATGGGCTTTAATTCCCAGCACAGTTCGAACAAAAATCAATACCAGTATATTTGGGCAAATGTTTCAACTGCACAACATCCACATTTTCCCGTTTCTGACAGATTTCTTATGAAGTTTCTTTTCTTTTGTACGATGTAGGTGACTGTCTTGTGGTTGAGGACTTTGAACTCCAGAGGCAAGTGGTGTGCGCCCTAAACTCAGTCCTGTATGAGCAGCTTCAATACAAAGGCAACGAGTTTGACTACTACAACCCTCTCAACTCTTACATCCACCAGGTAGACCCTCTGTTAAATTATGTGTATTGTATGTCACAAGCTTTTCAATCATTTCTTAAATATATTAATTTCAGAACTGACCTGCCCTTCTTGTGTTTCATGTAGGTGCTACTACGCCATACAGGCATTCCCATCAGCCTCTCTGTTCTCTACATGACATTAGCCCGGAAGCTGGGTGTTCAGCTGGAGCCTGTCAACTTTCCCAATCACTTCTTGCTGCGCTGGTGCCAAAAACCAATAGGGTGCGGTTTGAAATGAATAGCTCCAAAATTCCTCATTATATTGTCTAACAGTAGAGCTGTCATCAACATACTTACTGTAATGAGCCGACAAAGAGAGTTGAGCTTGAAGAACCTAAATATCTGGACCCAAACACTCAATTTTTTTCAATTCTGTTAAAAAGCCTTAGTTCTTACTCGTGTTATGTTAACTGAGTAAGAAAAGAAACCAGAATATTTAAAGCACAATCCGTCTTGTTTTTAGTAGATTTTGGAAGCCCTAAACACTATAAACTTGAAGTGAAGGTATTCAAGATGCATTCGTGTTTGCAAGTACAAAGTATTATGTAGTTTATTCAGCCATCACACATAATACAATAAGTCACAATAAAATGTTGTGAACAACAAATGTCCTTACTGCATCACAGACAGGACACATTTTCTTTATGGAAACATACTATTAGATGAGAAGGAAATAGCTCTGTGTGGAGAAGGGACTGCGAAGTGGAGGCGCTAGTTCAACAGACACCTTCCTCTGGAAGGTCCTGCAGGTGGTCACCTCATCTCCCTGTGGTTCTTTAGTTTGCAATCCATCTATTTGGAATTAATGCTTGTCTCCAACACCAAATACTCCATAAAGATATTATAGGACTGCCCGTCATTCTTGAGTATATTTAATTTTTCCCGAAAATTAAAGTTCACCACGATGAACTTATCCCATGATTTGCCATTAAAATCAGTTGTTGTTCCATTCCTAGTCAAAATCTGTTCTATGCATCCTTGACTCATTCCGGTTTTGATGTCAGCTGGGTCATAACAAAAAAGTACATTTGATTATTAGGACATGGTTTATGATGGATCTTTGTTAAATACATTTATATTTTCAAATTTGTTCAATTTGTTTCTTCAGGAGTGAGGACATCTATGACTTCGTCTACATCGATGCCTTTGGCAAAGGCAAGCAGCTGACCGCCAAGGAGTGCGAGTACCTCATTGGCCACCAGGTGACGGCAGATTACTATAGTGCCATCAGCACCACTGAGGTGCTACTCAGGATGGTGGGAAACCTGCTGAACATTGGCAAAAGAGGGTAAGAGAAGCTTAACACCTGACTGTTGTCTAAAAAGGGGATACATTGTTTGATACTATTCAATTGTTGCTAGAATTGAATTAATACATGTAATGTCATGCTCTGGTTGAGTTACAATAAAGTGCACTGTGGTGTCTTTCAGGGAGGGTAATGAGAAATCCTACCAGCTGCTGAGAGACTCTCTGGATCTCTACCTCACTATCAACCCAGATAATGTGCAGTACCTGCTGCTGCAGGCTCGCCTCTACTTCCACCTGGGCATCTGGCCAGAAAAGGTCAGGACACACACACCAGATATTTTTTCTCTCTAAAGCTTGAATAGAATTGTGAAAAGTATAAATTCATATTCAGCCAATAGTATTTCACCTCACCACATTGTCCACTAATGTTTGTCCTCCGTCCCAGGTGCTAGACATCCTGCAGCACATTCAGGCGTTGGACCCCTCCCAGCATGGTGCAGTGGGTTACCTGGTGCAGCACACACTTGAGCACATCCAGCACAAGAAGCATCCTGTTACGCCTGAGGTGAAGAAGCGTAGCGCTCCCGAACACCTGGAGGTCCGGTATTCAGTGGGCCTCATCATGAAACACAAAAGGTGAGAAAAGCTGCCCTAATGTGTTGCACAGCAATCCTCTTCTCTGTTAACACATCTCTTACTAACACTTCAGCGTATCTGTCCTGTTTGATCTCTCCCACCAGGTCGGGTTATAACTGTGTGATCTACGGCTGGGACCCAAAGTGTACCATGAGTCAGGAGTGGATAACCACCATGAGGGTCCACCAGCTATCCAACGGGGCCAACCAGCCTTTCTACAACGTCCTCGTACAGGATGGAACCTGTCGCTACGCAGCACAGGGTACGGATCACATACACCACGTGATGATGAGGGAAATATCTTTTCATGGGGAACACATCTTTACAGGTTGTGTGATGAAAAAGAAATCACGACAAATATGTGTAAGTTTGATAAATGATCTTGGGAACAAACGTATCATTGCACCAGCCAGGCAGCAACTACAAATAAATCAAGTTGAACATCCCGAAAAATAAATCTGGATTTGTCGAAGCCAAAAAAGTTCCCAATTATGTGTATTCGCTGTTGCAAGAAGGCGCAACAAGAAGTAATTTCTGAGAGTAACAGACTAAAAATGCTGAGAACTAACATTCTAATGTTGCAAGCACACATAGTATTACTGGTCGTTTGGAAGAAATTAGATAACATTCCATTCCATTATATGCGCTTATCTACTATTAAAAACAGATAAAAAGGAAACTGCTCGTACATAAGATCGATGGAAGTCATCACCACAAACAAAGAAAAGCTTTGTGCAGCTTTCAGTTCTTCATCTCATAGAGACAAACTGTTATGTGGGTGATTAAACTATTCTAACTGCACTTTGGAAAAATAAATCAATGTTATGTGTACTTGCATATCGGTAGGTGCCGGTAGAGATGATCTTGCAGATTTTGCAATATCCTACTCTTAAAGTTCATTATGCAGTGTCACGTGAAGTTCATAGTGTAGATGCTGATCCTGAAGTGTTGATATACTAGTCCATTATTTAAAAACACTGACAGCCAAAGCATGCAAGATGATTCAAGGTGATAACTTCAGTGGTGCTGCATCACCTTTTTTGTCCACCTATACATTTTCCACACTTAAAGGCAGATGCCTGTATTACCCTGTGCTTACCCACTCAGTCAAAGCAGCTTCACTCTGCTGATGCTGCTACAGGGCTTTCATTGCTTTAACAACACAGATGTCTAAAACGTTGGGACCAGTTTGAACACATTGTGATAATTGTCTTATACTTTTTGACATACTCAATTGAAAACGGTACAAGGACAAGTTATTTAATGGTTTCACTCCACTATATCAATATTTTTTTTTTAGTTTTTTGTTGTTGTTTTTTTTTTTACATATATTCTTTTACATTGTTAACTTTTCAAACAAGTTGAGATAGGAGAAGTAAAAGACTGGGAAAGTTGTGGATTGCTAAAAAACAGGGTTAACTGATGACAGGTGATCGGATCATGATTGGGTATGAAAGGGCATCCTCGCACGGCTCAGTCGTTCACAAGCAAGGATGGGGCGAGATTCACCACTTTGTCAAACATACGATTGTATAAATGATATTACTTTAGGGGCTCGGTAGACACAATTCTGTTTGCAGTTACGCCCTACACAGCGTTCTAACTTTAGAGTTGTCTGTGTTATCTCTGTTCTCTCCGCCACCTTGACATTCATCTGGAGCTTCCATTCTCTATGAACCCTGAGGGGAAGTTAAGTTGATCAGCCTCCGTGCTCTCATCTGCTGCTCAGTCTGCTTTGCTTGAACTGATGAGACAGTTTCTTGATAAACAAACTATTTCAAAATGTGAGTTGTCTGACTGACCTCATTCCTCACCTCAACTGTGTATGCACATTCTCTCTGATAAGATTGTCACACATTTCCATTGTTACTCCTCAGAGAACCTGGAGCCCCACTCAGCCCCCCTGGAGATCGGCCACCCCGAGGTGGGACGCTACTTCTCCGAGTTTGCCGACACCCACTATGCTGCCAATGAAGAACTGCAGACACGATACCCGGAGGACATGAATGAAACTTTGGGCACGGTACAGGAGCTTTACCACAGACTGATTCCTGGCTCTGGAAACCAGGAGCAAGTTCCTGCCACAGACCAAAACAACCACCAAGCCATGTCCATGTAGCAAAGCAGCCGTGTCCAACACCCTGCCTACCCTGGCTAACCAATCACTGGTCACCCATTCTTAAATCACAATCCACTTAGCTGCCGCTTTTCTTGCACATACTCCAGTATACAGTATTTTCAGAAATGGATGATTCAGTGTCAAATGTGGCTTTGTGCCACAGTAATGTTCCTGTATAGATCTGGAATTTTTAACATTTCCTGGAAAGGTCTGGGAAAAGACCAAAAAGTCTGGAAGCATGCTGCAAAGATAGCTACGGATTTAAACATCCTAAATACCACAGTGTATTTGTTGAGAAAACAAAGCTCTCACTGTGGAGCGATAAGACCTAGTTGGCTGACCATGATCCAGGATGCAGGGGACTGAGTTTGTAAAAAAATAGATAAGTAAACCTTAGGGGGGGTGTCGAACTTAGACTTAAACGCACAGTTAAGTGGAAGAGTAAGTTCAGGATGGGTGTCCAGGTGCTGTAAATCTCCCTTTTACATGAAAACCAAGGAAAGCTCCATTACCCAGAGCTCCCCTGACCCCTGACCACACCTCCCTGCACCCAGGACCAGTCAAACAAGCCCCCAGGATACAGTATAGTCCAAACCTGCAGTTACAGGCCACACAGAAGACTATAAAGAAAGACTTTGTACATTGACTATTAAATCTCCCATCTTTTAATCAAGTTTCATGCACTTATGGAAGTTTAACTTTCACATTTCTAGATCATCGTTTTTGTTCCTGTATATTTACAAGTGAAACATGTAGGATGTCATGGCTCATCAGTGGTGTTGAGCTGTTCATTGGGAGGGGGGAACAACACAATAGTGAGACCACTGACTTGAAACAGACATGACTCTGAGCTTTGGCGAAATTACAAGAAAATAAAGCGTTTCAAGTTTTTTTTTCGAGCTTCTTTGTGACTTATTTTGCTGAACCATAATCATTCGTCTTCTTTTTGTAAAGCACAACGTCGCGATTTACTGACTCGCCAAAAGAAGAAAAAGAATAAAATCAGCGGATTTATCCGCAGGCTGTGTGGTTTTAGGACCTTGAGGATGCCACATGTTTCCAGGACACCGGCAGAAGTGACAACAGTTGCAGTGACCTGCCCACACCAGCGCGTCAAGACTCGGCTGCGCACAAAAGTTTAGCCAGTCGAACCAGATTGTGCGTCCCGACGCACCGGTCGAACAGCAGCGGCGATGGGAGCTTCGCAGACGCGCTCCGACCACGAGCACCAGCACCTGACGGATAAAACGGGATGTGAGTAAGGAAAAAATAAGATCAAACCGGAACTTTCTTTCATCTAGAATCTATGGTGCTGCTGATCCAATGCGCTGGTGTTAAATCGCTCAGTTTTTAGGCGCAGAAGTGTGGTGGTGGTGATAAAATAAGAGATACTAAGCAGATGACTGGATAAATGGAAACCAGTAGGATTACTGTAATTGGAACGAGTAGTTTTTACGAAAGTTTATGATAGTAAAGTAAAATGCTGCTTTGATCGGTGAACAACACGCAGTGCTTTAGCTCATGTGATTATTTGTGAATGAGCGCAATAGTCAAACTATGTGCTGTTATGGGACAGGACTACATTTTTTGTGAAACACTCAACAATCCAACCTCTTAAATTGATATCCTACTTGTCAGGATATCAGCTGGATTCCTAGGTGCCATAACACAGCTCATCTGTTGTCTTCATCCCATGTGTGGACAGATAAGTTCAACCAAGAAAATGAAACACAAACAGCCAAAAGAGTGTAGATCTATTTTTAGGAAGGGCAGGATCCTGAAGAGAAATCTCTTCATGCAGCGGCATGCAGTCTGAATAAGGAGGATAAGGGTTACGTCCCAGATTGAGCCCAACTTTATTGATGAGTGAGACTTTGACCTGTTTTTTATTACCTTTGTTTCCCCAAGGTGTGGCTTTGACCCTCCTGTTTTCGGGCCCAGCAAAGATTTGTATGACATTTTTGCTCTCGAAACACTGGTGAAATGTTCCATAGCATTAACTGACCTATACCTGCCCACAGATTCTACTGCGATTTTCCTTCTCTACTTGGTTGAATGGTCTGATGTCATTTTTGTGTGTTACATTTGCATGTGTTGATCCTGCACAATTACTGTGATAGTCACACGTCCACTCTGACCAACAAACTTGCTCCTGAATGAAACTATATATCCGTCTCCCCAGACACACAGCAGCTACAGTTGCTACTGCAAACATCCACCTCGCAGCTCCTGAGCGAAGGTAGAAAGGGTCAAAATAAACACAAATGTTTACCGAAACAATTGAAAAAGGCCAAACCCATCTTGATATGGGAGCAGGCAGGTCAGATGATGACGGTTGGACCTTTCAGTGTGTCGTCACTAGTCCACACGGTGAGTTAATGATTCAAGGAGCACTTTGAAATGGAGTAAAAATGACAATCACACCTGTGCAAATGGTGTTTGCTCGGCCATTACACTGGTAAAAATAAGTCTCACCGATTAATCTTAATCCAGTAAAGTACAATTAAAAGAAACAAAGAGGGAGAGATTGTATGTTTTCAGAAATAATTATCTGGTTAATATGGGGTCATGCATGTTGAAAATAACTGAAGGAGTGTGTGAGGCCTACTGATGGGTGTGGATTAATTACGGGTGTATCATTGACATACCTTTATGTTGTTGTTGTTGTTGTCTCCTCAGTTTCACTGGAGCAGATTAAAAACCTCCACAAAAGATTCCAGCAGCTGAGCGGAAATGAAGAGACAATAAGGTAAAATGTTCAAGACTAATGTCTGCACATGTGTGCTCAGCTGCATGTGGTTTTCATGGAAGCCATTCAGCCTCTGTGGTCACCACTAAAGATGAAGTAGCACCTGCTCGGTGGCTGGAGTGATGAATTGTGGGTGTATCTGGTATCTCTGGCAAGGGCACAAACAAGTGACATATGGTGACACACGCAGGCTGATCTAATGCAAACGCAGACACATTGGGCAAATACAGTATGTCGATGCACCAGGCACATGCTGAGCTGACACATACTGTACACACACCGTCATTCATGTATAAACACACACATGGAGCTGCCAAAGTGGCATGCACGACGCCATAGATCACAGGTTCCTTCCTTTTCAAAAAGAAACAGGGAACATATGTTGCACATATCAGGTTAGACAGTTTACCTTCAGATAGAGCTACTCCCCATAAATAACACTCAGTATTGTTAAAACATGCCGGTACAATGGTGTCTGTTTCTTGGTAAACAGCTTTCTCTTGTCACACTGCAGTAAAGAAGACTTGGACCGCATACCAGCCCTCGCCAATAATCCAATCAAAAAGCAAATTATTGGTGCATTCTTTGACAAAAGGTGAGTAGAGTCCAAATACACCAATCTCTGTCTTTCCACCCACTGGCTAATAGCCCTTATTATTAGCAATATCATAATACTATTTCAAATACATTCAAAACACTTTCAAAAACAAACCTCTATCATATGATGTTTTAAAGAATAAGTCATTTAACACTCGTAATTATCAAAAGGTCAGTCTGTCTAAGCAACATTACTTCCCAACCTACTTCTTTGGTAAATATTACAGGTGGAATATGTAGGAACTTGAGTTTTAAAAGTTCAAAAATGAAGCAAAATCATTAACAGAATATGAAAACATAATATTTTTCATGTCATGTCAAAGATGTCTTTGTGTTGTGCTGCAGAGATATCTACTGAAGTAGCATGGTAACCAGCTGGCCCTGCGCCTGAAAACCTCAGCCCATATCTCCCGAGCAAGCTATGTAAACACCAACGCTGCCCCTTTTAGTCTGGCTAGCTGCACTGCTAACTGAGCTAACTGGCTGAAAGCAACAATCCTGCCATGGAATAGAACACCTGGCAGTCAGCAGTTACTCTGGTGATATGATGCCACATTAGCTGCATAACACAAGCTGTGAAAGCAGCAATGAATTTCTCGCTTTCGTATGTGTTGAATCATGATTCCTTTTCTTATTAGTTCATCATAATTCATAGGAAATGTTCGATATCATGGGAAATGTTGCTTTTGTGCCAATTCTTAGATGAGAGGATTGATGCCACTCTTACGTCTGTACATTAAAGGACGGGGCCTCCAGCAGTAGTTTAGCATAGCGTAGCTCAAGGTTTGACAACGACGACAAGGAAACCAGCAGTTCCTCATACTTTACCCTAGTTTAACAGGATAAACAGCAACATAGACTATTTGATAAACTCATGTGACTGTAGTTCACAAGCACACAATAGGGCCAATAGCAAAAACACAACCGTAAACTTTTTCTTTTGATCCATCTTTCTGGGTGTGATTTCATCCATAGTCTGATGATCAAAATGTAATTTTTTTTACTGCCATTTGCATAGAATTGGTCTATTTCCAGACATCGAAATAGCCATTTTTGTTAAATTTTAATGCACAGTGCCTAAATGTAGATTAATTCTGTTTGTGACTCAGGAACCAGCATCAGGATGAGGTGGGCTCCTGCGATGAGATTGGCTTCGAGCAGTTCCTCATGGTCATGTCCCACTTCCGCCCTCCGACTTTGAAGACAACGGATGAGGAGAAGGAAGCCATGAGAAAAGAGAAGCTGCGCTGTGAGTCTACACTGCACTTCTTTTTTTAATACAACACCATTAGATACAAGCGAAGCAGATGCACTAGCTGGTTAAGATTCTCATGTTTGGGGCTAGGACCGGCTTTCTCCCCTGTGTCTCCCTTTTGCATGAACGTATTTCAGTTACAAAATAGCAGGAAAAAAGTGCACCAGTCTGTGCTGATAGCCTGACAAATCAGTGACGTCTCATTTCAGTCACCACACAGTGTGTGTTGATGCATAGCAGCAAGTGTGAGGACTGGATTTTTCACTGC
>NC_044191.1:21281525-21339025 GCF_900880675.1 Sparus aurata | reverse complement strand
GCTTTTTTTAATGGGGCTCCACCTCCAACCCTGTGTGCAGTAATAAAACGTCCATGCCAAATTCCTTCTTTATTTACGCACCACCACGCAAAGTGATAAAGCTTCATCACTTTGCACGGCAAAATTTTACGTGCTCACCCTGGTCTTCTGTATCGAAAGCCAAGACGAGTTGATAAAAACCTGTGTCTACTGCAGAGTCAATTGACATGGGTGTAAATGCTTAAAAGTTTACACATTCCCATTGCAAACAAAAACCTGATCTTAGCAGGTTCAAGCGGGATTTTTGACCAGTGGAAAAGGTATATCGGCAAGTTAGTTGGTTTGTCAACAGGATTACACAAAAAATACCAAACAGATTTCCATGAAAATTGGATGAAGGATGGTTTTCAATCATTTTCTTAAGACAAAATTCTTAAACAATGTGAGATGAGAGGGTGTTTTTCTACATTTGCTTGGATTTCTCAGGTAGTAATGGATGGATGGACAATTGTCTTTTCCTTGTTTAAAAGGCTGCATGAACAGTTGCGTGATTTCATTTTTTAAACTAATCCAACTTACCAGACACTTGTTCCAATATGCCTTTACCCACATTAGTTATTATATCTACATTAATGAAGATTATTGATCAGAAATCTCATTGTGTTGGTAAGTTGTGAAAGTACCACTAGTCTTCTCTACACTATTGTTGCAATGTTAATATTGAAGTAGGGCCTATTTGATCAAAAATATTGTAATATTTGATTTTGTCACCTGATCCTAACATTTATAAAGTACTGTATATTTTATAATTTGAGGTATATATCTCATATCGCAATGTGGCCAGAAAATATTGTGTAATAACTTTAAGGCCATACATCCAAGCCATAACTGTTTGGGAGTTTAATCTACAGCCATGCATTAGCCTATATTCTTTAAGATCATCATCTGTTGGTCACATCTTGTGAGGACAAAGTATCTCTAAAAAGTACATTTTTTATGAGCTTAGAAAAAACGCTCTGTCAATTATGTTGAGGCTTTATTTAGCTGAGGAAGAAGGAGCACTGTATCAACCCATAAAGGAACTTCCAATCTTTTTGTTTACCAGAAGCATTAAAAACTACCAAATTTAGTAGGGGTGTGCCAAAATATCGATACTACGATATATCGCGATATTTCGTCTTGAGGTACGTTATTGATACACTGGTGCCAAATATCGATATTTAAAAATGTAAAAAAAAAAAAAAAAAATAATAATTTTTTTTTTTTTGGCCCACCACCCCTCTTTGGAGGACAGCTTTATCTTTATTCAAACATAGGTATACAACCAAATAAAATTTAAAAAATGGTTTAAGTAGATCTGAAACCCACACATATAGATATTTAATGATAGTTGTAGTCAGTGTGTGTGTTAAGAAGAGACACTGTGCAATATACTCTTTGTTTACTTGGCTGTCATTCATGTGAAATTGATTGACAATGTTTTGTAATTCCTGTGAAATTGATTCATTGCAGTCAATAAATTCTGAATTTCTTCAGTGACACAGATATCGTGATGTATCGTGGATGAAATTCCTTGCAATATATTGATTATCGCAGAATCGCTGTATCGTGATATAATCGTTATCGTGGGCAAAATATCGTGATAGTATCGTATCACAAGGTACCTGGTGATACCCAGCCCTAAAATTTAGAGACATGTGGTTTTCACAGGCATGGAGTAAAAAAACATGGAATCTAAAACGGTACCAATTAAAGTTGTAAGATAAATGTAGTGGGGTAAAAAGTACAATGTTTGGCACAGAGACGTAGTGGAATCATCATTATTATTAGGATTTCATTTCTGGGCCTATTGTTTAAGGCCTAAACTATATAGTTTGTCTAATATTACATCATTACAACATTGTTTTTCACATACAGGGAAGTATCTTACCAAATCTGTGAGTCACGTTTGCGGTTTTGTGGGATGCAAATTCAAACCACTGCCAGATGAGATCATTCATTCACTACCATTTGCTTCTCTAAACTACTATCTGATCTCCTGTCACCACATAGAGGGAAATGTTGTATCTGAGTAAGAGGAAGCACAATCCTCTGTTCTCACATGTAAAATATTCCACCGTCCTGTTATAGTCAGGCCCCAGTTTCTAAAAATGGGATGTCTGGAAACAGAAAGTGTGTTAATGGAGCATGTGAGCTGGAGGAGGGACGGACTCAGGACGGGTAATGTGATTGACACGAACCGTAGCAAATCACCATCCTTGTGACAGTGGGGCGACATCGCCCTCTGGCGGTCACATGCAGCTGGTGCTTTTTGTGCAGTTCACGTGTAGTCAAAGCACTGGGAAAAATGTAAACCACCACATTGTGCCTAAAACAGGAAGCTTAAAAGTTAATTAAGTTAATTAACCTTCCATTTGACTTGGTGTTTTAATTACAAAGGCATATCAGCACATATACACTACTTATATATCACTAGTAGGCTATGGTCAACAAACTTGGTAATGACGTGGGAATTTATATCAAAACTATCTGATGCTATCAACGCTTAAGCAGATAATTAACTTTGACAGGGTTATTAAAAGATGCATAGTTCGTTTAAGGCTGATTTCAACTTGCTGAGATATTTTCGTTTCAAGTGGTACAACTTCTTCAGCAAGCGCCCAAAGTCTTCAGCAGTTTCTATATCTCCTGTTGGTACGTGAACGCGCCACTTTTGGCAGTTTCTGTTTGCCTCCACGAGGAAGACAGTCAGCAGCGTCTGCAATCCGACTTTAATTCAAAATGCCCGTAGATTTGAGCCAGTGGACCGGACCTCTTGAGCTAACAGAGGTCGAGGAAAAGCCTGCACAGCCCCTGACCGTCAAATACGGCTCTGTGGAAATCGACGAGCTCGGGAAAGTGCTCACGCCGACACAGGTTAGTCAGCTAACTGTTGTCTGCTAGCCAAGCTAACAATTTAGCGTCGTTACTGAGCGTTAGCTTAAAACAAAGTCCTTCTAGGCAATAGTAGAACGTCTCTGCTTAAAAGCGAGCACCATGCTAACACGCACTCCTCCTAACAAGCACTGCTTTGAGGACGATTATTTGGTAGCAACGTGTTTGTTAATGTTTGACAAAAATAAATTGGGTTACATAATGCTTTCGGCATGACTGCAGCCGTAAAATATGGTGAATGGCGCCCCCAATTGGCTGTCAGAGCTGCCAAAGCTCGGCCTTCCGGCCATCCCGACGTCGAGTTAACGAACCGGCTTCGGTCATTTTCACTGTGTTCGCCTACAGGTGCAGAACCGACCCACCTGCATCGAGTGGGAAGGATGTGACTCCAGTAAGTTGTACACCTTGGCACTGACCGACCCTGACGCCCCCAGCAGGAAGGACCCCAAATTCAGGTGGGAGGAGTAGGCGAACAGCAACTTCTGTGACAAAGACTTTACTAAATTGTTCCATTAAAATGCAATTAATGGAGAACTTAGGCCGTTTTTAACTCATACCTCTGTTGATCGAGGTTACCGAGTGCTGTCAGTAGGAACAATAAAGTGATTTTTTTGCACAAGATTGACCGGATATCAGGACGGCAGCTAAAGCGAACCTATGGGGCAGACATAACCGAAAGTGAAACTTAAGGATGTCTGCCCCCATAGGTTCGCTTTAGCTGCCGTTCTAATACTCGGTAAATATTGTGCCAAATATTTTTCCTAATGACAGCACTCGGTAACCTCGAGTTAAAAACGACCGAAGTTCTCCTGTAATGGTCGAAATTTTAAGGGAGCCATTTCTAGCTTTTCATTTCTGTACTGTAGGGAGCCGAAGGGGTTCAGTCTTGTAGTCACTGGCTCCTGGTTTGCATTGTGTTAATAGGTGTTTTATATGGTAATAATAAAAAAATATATCCTTGAAACACTAATCTTAGTTTTAAAGCCAGGACTCCCTAATGATAGAATCTAAAGTGTATGACTTTGTTGTTCTTTTAAAAACACAATATCACCAATTTCATTGCAACTAAATTAGATTGTTTTTTTTCCTCTCTCAAAAGAGAGTGGCACCACTTCCTGGTGGTCAACATGAAAGGGAATGATGTTTCCTCTGGCTGCGTCATGTCGGACTACGTGGGCTCAGGTCCTCCTCAGGGCACAGGTGAGAGATGACAAAACAAGAAAAGCTCTTTTAAAAAATAATGATGGTTGTCTTGCTGTTTAGCCAACGGATGATTTGATGGATTTGTGTCTTTTATTTTGCAAAATGTTTGTTTGCACTAGCAGTTTTTGTTTTACAGAATATAAGTGTAAGTGTGTTCCCAGTAAGATATTTGGTTCCACAATCTCAGACATGAGACTGTATTTCATAATTGTTTTAATGAAACTGCTCTGGGAAAATACACGTGGCTTCTGAAATCAAGTCTCTACTGGAGACTTGAAACAAAAAATTAACTGTTTATCTTAAACATTTTCTGTACCCTGACATCAGTAAGTAATAGTTTTTAAGAGGTTGTTTTCCAGGAGTACTTTGATGCAACAATAAAAAATCTTAATCTTTGACCCCCTCAGGTCTCCACAGGTACGTGTGGTTGGTGTACGAGCAAACAGGCAGCCTGTCCTGCTCCGAGGCCATCCTCACTAACCGCTCCGGAGACGGCCGCGGCATGTTCAAGCTCCAGAGCTTCAGGAAGAAATACAACCTGGGAGCCCCGGTGGCGGGAACCTGCTACCAGGCTGAGTGGGACGACTACGTCCCCAAATTGTACGACCAGCTGGCCGGAAAATAAGTAAATAAAAAAAAAAAAAGACTACTCTGAAGCTTCCAGCACTAGGGATTCCCTCGGTGGCTGCGTTCTATTGGAAATCCCCATTCTTTTAAGCAGCAAAATCCCCAACAGTAACAAAGCATTTATTGTGAGTGTGCCTTCTAACAGTATTTTCTCCCACTGTTGCACTGTTGCCTAACCATGCCATTTTCAATACTATCCACTCTGCTCACTGTCATCACCTGCACTATTCTGCAATAAATCTGCTATACACTGAAATAGTGTGTTCGTTGTCGAAATATTTTATGGCTGATAAATGCTGAGAAACCCACTCTAACAACTTGAGTCTTCTGTAACATCTTATTATTAAACATGTGTAAAGTATAATGATGATTTATGTGAGGAACAACAAGAGGAATTTTTTCCATTAAGATCAAATTCATTTGAAGCAGGAGTATATCATTTTCAGAGGTGGTTTGTATTTAGCACCTCATTTGCAGAAACAGTACAGCATCATTTAGTGTTAAAGGTGTCAAAAATACTGGACCCACATTTCAACGGTAAGAATTAGGATCTGAAGTTAGTTCCTGGGTGAGAGGTTCTGGCCCTGTTCCATTGGTATTTCTTTCAACTGAAACATTTTCATCACTGATTCAACAAAGTCTTAAAGTGAGAAACACAAAACCTGGAACCTGAAAGGAAGGCAGCGTTGTCTTTATGTCACTGAATCTCGCTTTGGTTTTCATGCTATGGTGACAACTGTACTTAAGTTAATGGGAGATGCATGAAGAAACACTATAACCTATAACAACACTATAACATATCTACGTCGTTTGACTTCTGAGGAAGAAATCCCTCCAGAAAATGAAAGAACACACCTCTTCACAGTCACCAAAGCAAGACTTGGTGAAGTAATGAACCCTCCTTTTCTTTAAGGTTCCTTGCACGACAGTTAGCTTCATTTGCAACTGTTTTATTACATATATTTAGAAAATACTTTACCATATTATAACTGTTCTACCAAATAGTCCCTGACAGTCTGGGTGACTTCAGAGTGCTGCAAATAGGAGTACCTGTCATGAACTTTGCTGTCTGTTATCCAACATACGTTTAATAACCTTTGTTCTTGCTCACAACTGGGTCATTATTTTTATGTACTGTGACCTGAGCTCACTTTCCCCAGCTCTGCAATGTAAAATATAGATCTTTCAGAAAATCGCCTGATTTTTCCAAGGATTTTTGAGATTTATGTGAAAAAACTGCAACTAACTGTACAATTTAAACCCCTGAAAAAACAGACTAGAGCACAGTGCAGTGGCCCCATCTGGATTTTATGTTCACAAAGCTTTGTTATATCAGGTATGATATTTAAAGTCAGTTGGCTTCTTCTGCAGGGTAGAATTGATGAATTGTTGAACACGTTTTCTGTGGAAGACCACAAGCATTTCATTAATGTATAACTCGGTGTAAAATGAAAATATGTATTCATGGATATTACTATTTATCAATCTATAAATAAAAGTAATGTATTAGTTGATATTTTAATGGGCAATTAAAAGAGGAATTATTAAAATAATTTACAAAATAAACATTTATCCATTAATTGTTAACAACAACATAAAACAGTCACTAGGTCTACTTATGGTCTTCCAGGTCAAAAGTCAGAGGTGTGGCACATTTAAATGAGTCTTAAACCACTTTAAACTAAACTACTTTATTTATTTCCTGGTTTGTTCATCATCTCCGCTTTTTGCTGATGCAAGTGAATATGATGATATGAGGTATTATAGCTGGACATACATAACAACACATCCTTAGTTTGTGTGATGAGCACTTTATTTACAAATATAATTAAAAGCTCTGACAGATTCATGCTTTCTTTTTAACCTGGAAAAAAAAATTAAAGTGCATGCAATAATAAAGCATCATACTGGTCTGGTTGATAAGAAAATACACAGCCTGGGAGTTGTGTAAAGCAAAAAAAAAAAAAAAGAATCAAATGAAAATCCCATTGATAGATGACTCAAATACTATCTGAGGAGGGGGGAGAAAAAAGCGCCTTTTAAAAATTCTTTTCTGATTCAAGTGACAGTTAAAATACAATACGAAAATAAGTAAAAGCTCTCCATAAATCCTTCTATACACAAAGTACAAGTCCCCCCACCCCCCTACCCACATGAAGCCCTTTGTGCTAGCTGGGAGTTGGAGTTCACATGTCAAATGTATCATTATTCACATTGGCTGCCAGTGCAGAGAAATCAGTACGATACACGTATTGAGTATCATGATTCACCCTCCCCACAGTAATCAAATTCACCCAAAAGAGTCACATTTATCAGAAGTGTACCTGTATGTACATCGTGATATTCGTCTCTTAAAGTATCAAATTATTCAAATTTGTCATAAAAATGTCTTGATGAATAAATACCAAAAAGTGTTGAAAGAAGCAGCGCACATTTGCGGCTGTGGAAGGATCGGTTGTTTGATTTATCGCTTTGAGACTTTTTTTTTTTCGCACCGTTTGAGACTGAAAAAACAGACTAACCAAAGAAGATGTATCACCTCTAAAAAAATGCATGGTTGTGGAGCGATTTCGCTCGTCGAACCCTACCCTTTTCTCTCCCTCCTTCTCTCGTCCCCCCACTTTTAGTCACACCAAAAGTGTCATCATTGCACAAGAAACAAGAATCACTGTGACTATGTTATCATTATTCTTACAAAAACATGACAACTACAGGAAGTTATCCAGCATATTTTTTTGTCATCTTGTGACACCATGAGAGGCAAGGAGGGGGAGGATGTTTAGGTGGGTCTGGGGGCACTAAAACCTGCCATCCACTCTGTCTGACCGGCCCAGAAAACAGCTGATTCTGGAGCCGTTTTATCATAGATTTTTTTTTTGCGTCTTTGTGTGTTTGAGTGAGGGCATCAGCAGCAGTGAACACCTGCACTGTCAGGTCGGGTCAGGTAAAAACAGAGGAGGGGTGTACTGAGCCCGTGGACCACGAGAGACGGCGGAGGCGATGGCAGCCCCTCATCTGTAGTCGTCCTTGGGGAGGTCCAAGGTGCCCAGGTTTCCGAAGCCCAGCCGCATGCTCTCCATGTCGAAGCTGTCGGTCTCCCGCTCCTGGCGCTCCAGCAGGTGTTTGATCCGGTCGGTTCGCTCCTTCTGAAGGGAAACCAGCTCCTCTTCAATCTGGGGATGAGGGATATTCGGGGTTAATATACTGGAGTAGACAATTACCTTTTTCACAACAACGTTTTAATTTAAGTTGTACTTAGTTGACATGACAACTGAGCAAAGTTTTTATGTGAGGTATGAGTTATATAACAGAACTACTAATAATTTTAAATTCAGTAAAACAGTGTGCAACTTCATAAAATATTCTTGCTGCTACATGTTATCCAGAGGTCTTAAGTAAGAGCACAACTTACTTAATTGGACTAATAATTCAATTATTTAACTTTAGATAGCAAGAGAAGCACATGTGGACATACTAACATTAACACTGGGTTTTAAAGCATCTACAAGGAACTTTTTTTTTTTTACTGATTCTGTCGCCCACTGTGGACAAAAGTGGTGTGAGCGCCACAAGATCTGGATCTGGCTAGAAGCACAGTTGATTGCAGGATGCGTGTCGATGAGGTAATGTATCTATGATATCCCTCCATAAAAGAATAGTGTTCATTTTATGACTAATCCGACTCATATACGTCAGAATCTGACCCGGTGACAGGCATTAAGAATGAGTCTGCCTAAATAGCCAGTCTTCTCACTGATGGTATTAAAATAAGATAGCCAGTTCAAAGTTCTATCATTAGGTGGACTGCAGCCATTATTACTGGTATTAACATGAGGTCGGAAAGTTCTAGTATGTGCTGTAGGTGCAAACTACTATATGGGACCAGGGCATACTCCATCATCAGGCACATCTTTTTTCCAGGTCTCACATCAAATTTCTGTAGTTGGTATTTGCCAGGCAGACACACAAAGAGAGAAGCGCTCAGTATACAATGTAGTTCAATACACCACTGTACAAGCTGCAGCCTCAAAACAAACAAAAGAGTTGAACCGACTCCAACACAGTCACAGTGTCACCTTTACAAATGTTGTATTCGCTGCAGAGCCATTGTGTTGGTTTTCATGACACTGCAGAGTTGTTTGTGGTGTTTTGGCCACCCCCTGTAGCCATTTCAAATCCATATAAAATAACCTCAAAGATGTGGTACACTATGGTATAACTGGATGCAGACTTGACACATTTTTTGAAGGTGTTAGTGTGCTGAGTCGTATTAGTCAGGTTATTGCGTTGTGTCTGCTGGGTCTTTCAGTCGAGCAACCGCATTAACTCGGCACACACATCCACAGGTGCAGACAAAGAACTGCATGGTGCAATACGGCAATCTTGCCGACTACTGAGCATGCACAGAAAACTCCAGACTTTGACCATGAACCGAACCCGAGGACAATAGTGCTTCAAAATCCATGACATCATCCCAGTTCCAGAGTGCAGGTCTGGACGCGGCCAGGAGATGGCGACAGACCACCACAGCTCACTCAGACTGGGCCCAGCAGAACTGGATCAGGGCGGCATTTCAAATGTCTCTTCCTTTGTTGTCGGAGTGCTGTCTACTAGACTGTAGCGATGACGTCGGTCACTTCGGAAGGAGGCGTACTCGTCGTTCTAATCTTATCACATGTCGTTGGTACACATGGCAGGTTGCTGAATAGTCACATCAAAGATGCGCCTCTATCTCAAGTGTCATGCAACCAAATTACATAAGATCGAGACAGATTGCTAAAACTGTGTGTTTCAATGTTAAAAGAGTATGAAAGCAAGCTAGTAATCAGTCTGCAACAGCTCGCAAATGTCATGATTAATACTACTTCATAATTTATCATTTCAAAATAAAAGCAATGAAAAGTTAACACTGAGCGGTTGAGGGTGCAAATATACACAAAATACCTAAGAACAAGCTATTAAAAGAAGCTAAACTGTAAGAACTGTGTCTTATTATAAATAAGACAATAAGAGAATAATATTGTTAAATGAGATTTCAACACCATTAGGAGTGTGGAGAGAAATGGTTGTCGGCTCCCTGCAGGAAAGCCTGCCGCTGTCATCACCACCTGCGGTGAGGGAAATCTGTTTGTGTGTCTGTGTGAACTCATGAATGTGTCTATCTGGGTCGCCTTTAATGCCCGCACTGCCTGCTGAGGTGGATGCAAATGTGTATCCGGACCTGTTCGCTTAAGCATCGAGGCGTGCTCAGAAACCGGCGCTCGACTGTTGTATTCATTACTCATTACCGCCCATTTGTGTTTGTCTACACATGCTTCAGATCCTTAAAAGGTTTCTTTTACTTCCCGTCTGTGGTTTAATGTAAATCCTGTAAGAGCAGGATGTTGAAGGACAGAGTGCAATTACTATTATATTATAGTTGATGTTGTGAGTTGTCTTCACGTTACTATGCTAAAGTTTGTTACAATCTTCAGGACAGTGTCCTTTTAATGAGGTATTTGACGAGTTTTAAAGTAATATATGACCCTAATCGGTTTACTCTCAACACACCTAACGGAAAAAAATTGTGTTTTAAATGACCCCACTTGCAGGTTTGTAAAAAGCCTGCTGTCAATGTCAGGGATAAATTGTACACATAGGTACAAACACCTGGAAAACTGAGTGGAAAGACTGAGAAATAGGTTCAAACCCTGCTTATTTTCTCTCTGCACACCTGGTTGATCACCACCTGAAGCTGGTGTGCCAACAAGCACTTAATGAATTATGGTGGCCTCTAACTGATTCAACAATATCAGAACATTGTTCTCCATGTCTTGTAAACTGTTAACTGTAATAAATTTGTATTTTACTTTGCTCAGTTTTATCTCTGAGTTCAAAAAGAACTTTGAATAAAAAGCATTGTGCTTAAAGTTAAACATTAAAATTTAATTGGGTAGGTGGATGGATCGAACGTGCCTTGCAACTCAAAGTGGTGGCTGGTTTTGAAGCGAAACACAAAGTTTACTCCAGGAGGTAAGCTGTTTTTATACCTGAAAGAAAATCAATTCTCTGCCATATATTGTTTTTGTAATCCAATATCCATGTTGGCTTTCTTTGTACTTTTAAGAAGGACCGTGCATTGCATTAATTGGGCGGTTGAGAAACACTTACAGTACGTCTTTCAGAGCAGTTAAACAAATTAAAGGTATGGCTCCTATAAAGTGAGAAGTGCAAATGAGACTTTCATTCACCACACCTTTTGTTCCAGGTGAGCCCGGCGCAGTGACACCTTCTGCTCCAGCTTCTGCAGCTCGCGATCGTGCTGCGCCTCGGTCTGCATCTTGATCTTGCTCTGGTAGGCATTGAGCAGCTCCATCTCCTGCTGCAGCTGCTGCCTCAGGGCCTGGCACTCAGCTTCCTGGGCCTCGTCCAGACGCAGCTGACACAGCCGACCATGGACCGCAACAGGGGAGAGGGAGGTACAAAGGGACAGAAGAGAGGGAGATGGGTAGATTGAGGGAGAGGGTGGGGGTAAAACACATAGAAGGAGAGAAAGAGAGGAAAAAAGGGGAATAGAGAGAGACAGGGCAGAGAGGAGGGGACGGGAGGCAGGGAAAAGTGATGGAAGTGGAAGGATAACAGGGACAGACAGGAAATACGGAAAGAGAGGGGAGGAGAACGAGTTGGGATTTGATTAAGACATTAGCGATATAAAGGGGAAGGATAGTGAAGATAAGATGAGAACAAACAACAAGAAGAAAAAGGTAAAAGTATAAGCAACAGGTGGAGAGAGAGGCCTTAAAAGACCCAACATTTCTCATATGTAAATATAAAGTGATGCATTTATATGAACATTAACGTGTCTCCACTCACCGCCTGCGAGGCCATCATCTCGTTGATGCTCTGCTCATACTGCTCAGCCAGGATGGCCAGCTTGCGTGTCTGCTCATCCTTCAGTGCCTTGAGCACCGTCTTGTGCTCTGCCTTGGGCGTAACTTCCATCTGGTGGTGGCGCAAGGCCTTGTACTGCTTGGTCTGCACCTTACACGTGTCCTGGAACTGCTTCTTGATCTGCATCTCCAAAGCCTGGCGGAGGGGACGGAGATGGACAGAAAAAAAGTGAGAAGAGCACGTAGACAGTTTAATTAAAGGCTAAAGGTTAAAGGTTTGAATTATCCTCAAAAGCAAATCAAACTGAAATGACATTCAAAGGTGACACATTTTACATGTTATCTCACCATTTTTTCCAAATTAATATGTTACATCCATCTTGCATCACTGTTTTATCAAAACCTCCTACAACATGAAAGATGTTGCTCATGGCTTGCGCCATCTTAGAGGTGGATCCAATTCATCTTTTCAAAGACACAAGACATTTTTTTTAAAATGAATCAAAAGCATTGTGTTTTTTTTGTTTTTTTTACCTTGAGCCCATGCTTCTCATGCACCTGTGTCTTCATGACAATAACACCTGTAAAATCTTCCTCCGTGTCAACTCACTTTGAGGTTCTTAGGCTGCTGCCGGAGCTCCAGCACGTGCTTGCGGTGGAGTTCACGCTCACGTCGGTTGTTGTACTCGATCTGGTTCTCCAGCTCCGTCTGGTGCTGCAGGCGAATCAGGTCCATGCGCAGTTTCTGCAGGGTCTTCAGCTGCCTGTGCTCCAGTTCCTGCATGGACTCGTCATGGCGGATCAGCATGGCGTGCTCCATCTCTTTCTGGGTCTTCTTCTTGTTCAGCTCCTGGGGAGGACCAGGAGGAAAGATGGAGGAATGTGGGGAAAGGAAAGGGAGGGAGACATTGTTTACTCAGCTTGGCATTTTCACATTCAGAAATCAATTTTCCTCTTGCAATGTTTTAAGCTTAGAGCATTATCAACAGCTGAGGAATCAATAAATATCGCACATTAAATCTTTCCCATTCGCTTCTCCACCTTCTCTGTTGTACAAAACACTAACACTATCCTCTAAGAACTGACTCAGAGTTTGGTGTTTTTTCCCACGGAAAGCTTTGGGACTTTCTGAGACTTTGTCCAGATTTACACAACAGCTTTGCAGATTATGACATTGTTGCCTTGCTTTACTCTGGATTAATAATCTTCTTATAGTTAATAGAAAACACATCACAGATCCAAAGAACAATGGGTCTAATTATTAGCTGTATGCTGAGAACATTTTTTCTTCTTCAAATCACATTGGGCCCGTCTACACCAACATCACAAACAACAAAAAAAAACAGCCTACTTTTGGTCAACTTGAGTTGTTCATTTTAGCAATTCAATTAACAACTGAGCTCACTTTCAGTTTAGCCCTGTTCAATCGCATATGATGTTTTAACGCATGTGCATCCACCACACCTCTCGGATCTGTTCCTGTTCCAAGTCGTGCCTCTTAATCATGACTTTGCGCTTGAAGGCGCGGCAGTTCCTGTCGTAGAATACCCTCTGCTGGGACAGGAGGTGGGCCTCCTCCTCGGCCTGGGAATGCTGCATGTTCTCCTTGTGCTTGGACAGGCGCTCCTGCTTCTCCTTCTTGGGTGTGCTATGATCCTCGTTCATCTCCTGGGAAGGAGGCAGAGAAATAATGTGAGAGTGAAGTTGGTACTGAGCTGTAGCGAGTTATCGGTTAAATTGAACTGTGATTGGTTCATTATGGTTCGTGGTAATGTTTCATTCAGCCATCCAAAAATCAGTTCAGACTACAGACGGCTGGTATGGGACTGTGGGGGAGGAACTAGTTTGACATAATAGTCTTAACAAGTGGATACGTGAAAAACAGAATATGTTCAGACTGTCTTAGATGTGCATGTTTGAATGTGAAAATAAACAAAGCATCCATAAACACTGTCTAAATAATGAATAGTGTTGACAGCAAACTCCAATTGACCTTCTCTCTTGAACTACAAATGACTTTCATAGCTAGAGGAGGCTTGAAAAATGCCAGCCAAATCTATCCCTCGTCAGTATGAATTCTCTTTCTCTTTCATGGGCTTTAAGGTAATCTACAATTCGAGCTAATGCACTTAACACATGAGCCTGATCCCCGCTCTCTGTGGTGTCTAATTCCGTTATAGCCCTCAGTTGGTGGGAAATATCTCTCCATGCCAGCGATGCTTTCTTTTAACTGCGCTGACCTAATTTTGGTCACTTATCTCGTCACTGAAAAATACAGTGTATCACACTCTCAGCCCACAGGAGTACACTCTGGACTCAGTTTCAAGGTTGTGGAGGCACACAAATGCACTCTGTGTGCATAGCTGTGTAGTTTTTTTTATGTCTGTGTGTACATACATGTGTAGGAACATAGTGAGTAGGCTGAGTGACTCAACACAACTTCCAACAACACCACTTCGGAGGTGCTGAATGTTTGTGTGGAGGAGGGATGATTCAACAGTAAACAGCGTATAGGGCCATGTGTCACACACGAGCGAGGCGTACAAAAGAGGAATAAGGAAAGCAACGAACAAGCGGCACACCTCTTTAATCTTCTCCTTGCAGAGTTTGTACTGCTTCTTTTGATTATCCAGAAAGGTGGTCAGCTCCTTCTTCTGCTGGGCCACGATCTGCTGCTGGAACTTCTTCTCATCTGTTAACGCAGTCTTCATCTGAAGGGGTGGGGGGTCACATGAAATGGAAGGGAAAGAGGAGCTCACCACTGAACAGCTCAAACAAAGTCTTGTTATAAAGTCATGATATGACAAAAGTTGTACAATACCACCTACAATCTATTGTTCGTCAAGTTAAATGATCAGAACAATCATCATAATGATTAATTGTTTCGAAAATGCCAGAAACATTCTCAGGTCACAGGTTGGAGGATTTGTTGTTTTCTTGTTCGGATGCTTGGTTTTGGATTGTTAGTTTGACAAAACAAGACTCATAAAGACTATTACACATTTTTAACAGCATATCAACAAAGCATGTATCAAGGTAAAGATTAATCTGCAATCAAAGTTATAATTATATTGTATTATATTATATTATATTATACTATACATGTTTTATGCTATTGGCTGTTGATTAAAAAGATTTAAAAAAACGTAGTATATGTGTGAAACTTGTTGATGGGGCATTTAAAAATTGGCAGTAGTTTTATTACGACATCTTTAAAAATAATACTCCAGCTCTAATTCAGGAGTTTGATTTCCACTCCAGACAGCCAAAAATTTTAAAATAAAAATAAAAATATCACAGTTAATGGTGTTCTGGATAGAATAATAATCATATAAAGGCAGATTTAACGGCCAAAATAACCCATTTTTGGACCAGAGGACATCCTGTTGATGTCACTATCTAGTGACTTCTTGCTTTAGTTGAGTGCAATGTCACTCACTTGTGACATGTGACAGTGTGTTTATGTTGCTGTTTAAGGCTGCATGCTGGTCCACTGTATATGCATAGATATATTATCTCTCTGGCTAGTCGGGCATGCTGCGTGCTAATCACAGAGATATGCAGCTTGTTTTTCAGAGCATGACATTATGTGACCCACTTCTGGCCTTGTGTTTCATCTTATGTATCATTGGGTGGCAGTAGTGTGTAACATCTTAACAAAACTTTCCTGGCATTCAATGTAAGACCGAGGTTGGAGCTTAAATGGTCCAAATGATAATGTTTTTGAACAGAATGTAACTTTTCAACAAGCAGCTTTAGGGTCATTTAAACTTCAATGTTCAATGTCCTCCCCTGTTTTTCCAATGCAGACCTTATCCCCCAGCCACCTGTTGCATAGTAGGCCGCTGTGATCATCTGTGAAATAACTTAGGGGTTACTGTACTTATGCCCCCCTGGCCGAATCCATCAGAAATCCCACCTCCTTCTCAGTGTGCACGGTGTGGCGTTTCGCCAACTTCTCCAGCTCGATGTAGGCGTTGTTGGCCTGTGTCTCCACCTCCTTCTGCAGCTTGAGCCGGTGCTCGTCCATCTCGGCCTTCAGCTTGTTCTCCAGGGCGATCAGCTGCTTCTGGTGCTGCCGCCGCATGCGCTTGTAGCCCGACATCTGCTCCCGCAGCTCGCTCTCCTGCTCATGCTCGTGGATCTGCTTGGTCACCTGTGAAGAAAGACAAGTTTGGAGATGTGAGGGCTGCCACATCTGAACAAAAACCAAATCACTTACCACGGACACAAATGATTAAAATACGGGGTGCATCCAAACACTTAACATGTCACCAGTCCTTAAATATGTAAATATGCAAGATTAATTCCTCCAAGAAGAATAGAAAACAGAATTCATTCAATAGATGTTAAGCATTTAATTTCAACTGTTGCAATCAGTCAGCAAACATTTGTCAGTTTACAGAGGTAAGAAACAAATTAAGACCATGATAAAGAAAATACTGTCAAATCCCTTTCGATGAAGATACCACTAGAGCTCAACAAAAGCCCTTTCATCTGACCATTGCACATACACAGTCACTGCATAGATAAGGCAACTGCATAGGATCTGAAATGTGTTAAAATCCAATGAAGCAAATATAAGTTATGAAATCAATATTAAAACAGACACATAATTAGATTTAACCTGTCAGGGACCATCCTGGCATGTCTTAACAGCACTGACACCCACTTTTTTTTTTCTTTTCTTTTTTTTTAGCAAAACCTGCAACCGACACACCAACCTGAGGGCAGAAAGGGTTCTCCACATCTAGGTAGTACTCGCTCCGCATCTTCTCATAACTTCCACCTGAACTCCTCAGGCCAAACATGATGGCGACTTTAGCCAAGTGCACCAGCATCCAGGAACCTTGTGCAGCATCCTATGCCCGACAGAACCCTGTCTGAGCTCCAATGCCACCCTGAGACCCCACCCTTACTGGAAGTCGACCCCCTCCTCTACCCTCTCCTTGGTTCGCGCCCTGGGCACGCAGCGGCTGAGGCAGGCGTGTGAACTGTGAATGAGGCAGGCCGACTGCACGGGCCAACAAGAGCACAGAGCAGCTCTTTAGTCGGGCTAACGCTAAGCGGCGGACAGCAGGTGGGTCACATGAATACCTCATTGAGAAAGAGTGAGAGAAGTTGGAGGAGGGTGGAGCGAGGGGGTCAGAGGGGAGCAGGCAGAGAGATGAAGGGTGGGGGTGGGGGGTGGTTGCAAAGGAAAATCAGCAGATGGAGAGCTACTGGGAGAGAGTTTGAAGGGAAAAGAAAAAACAGAAATATTGAGAAGTAAAATAAGAGAATCTAGGAAATAAGAGGGTGGGGGCAGGGGGGTTGGTGTGAAAATAGGTGGAGGTTAAGCTCCCCTCTCCCTCCTTAATCCGTGCTGAATCAATACCCCACTGTAACAGCAGCTCCCAATCCTAGTCACTTGCCTCGCTGCCACCCTGCATGCTGCCACAAAGGGCCAAGTCACGTCATGTGACGGCCTCTTTCACACAAGGCTCAGGGACTGGAAAGGAGATCATATTCAGGGAGAGGAGGGGGGCATGCAGGCGAAAGGTGAATGTTCCTGTGAGATCAGTGGGAATTCAGCATCTTAGTTATTCTGCTTATTTTGCATGGCATGCTTTGTTGAATAGACAAAATGCAGTACTGATGGCAGCTGATGCGTTTGTTTTTTGTAAAAACAAATAAGTAGGAACAGCACTCACAAACATATTTTGTCTGTATTGAATGAAATTAAACAATAGTCCACATAAAGAGTTTGACTTCTGTGTGTTCACCAGGTGTCTGGTGTCCATGACCCCAGCTCTGCCTCATCACAGTTTTTAAACACACTTGTTCTGCTGGTAAAAGCCTAAAGGACATTGATTGAATTAATTATGAAAGGGAATCAGTAGAGCCAGTTCTGTTCTTCATTTTTCTGATAATTCGAGTAAAAAACCCTGCAGAGCACTGATATTATTTTAAGCCAAAGAATAGAAGAAGATTATTATCTTCCTTGCAACACTGTCGAGTTCTTCCTTAAGATGTACAATGTTTAATTCCAAACTGGGTCTTTGTCAGATATGAGAGAGAAAAAGAAGGCTGTTTGAACGTTGCTACAGATGTATATTAACATATGGTGAAGTCATCTGGCTAAAGACGGGAAGCAAAAAGCCTCTAAAGACCCGTTTATAGTCCTGTTTTCATCTGTCACTGTTTGGGCCTCAAAAGGGATGCAATTACAAAAGAGGTGCATCTGGTTTCTACACAACTCCTGACATTTTACCTGTGCAACAAGTCTTTTAATACTTTTCTTCTATAACTACACAGCAGATGCCACTGAAGTACACTGCTGTTCATCAAAAAGAGCTGACTGATGGGGATGGTGCATGTTTTGATGTGTCGAGAACTTCAATCTGGTGCTCTGTTGTTGACGTGCTGATAGGTTTACAGGCTGTCAGGTTACGATCTGCAACAGTGTGCTGAGGACGAGTCGAGCAGCAGATGAGGTGAAATATTTTACAGTGATGCCGTGTCTCATGCAGGCTTCAGACAGTTACTTCATCTGACCTATAATAACCCCTGCCCTCCCTTTCATACACTCGTTTTGTCTCAAGTTCATTCTCCCTCTCACTTTACATCCATCTCTTTCTGCGGTTTCCCATCCTCCTCGTCCTTTTCCCTTCCTTTCCATCTCCTGCTTCTTTCTTTTCCTTCTGTCTTTCTCTTCAGTTTTACCCCCTCCTTTTTTCTGTGTTTTCCAACCACTACATCAGATTTGTCACCTCTAGGTGACAAAGCACATCCTCTTTTTGTCTCTCTTCCTCACTTGTCCTTCGTTGTCAGTCCAGATTTCAATCTCTACTGCTCTTTTCTCTCACCTCTGTTTATCAGTCCTTGTCATACCCCTGATATCTGCTGTCTTTCTCAACAGCCATCATGCTCTTTCACTTCAGTTCACCCTCTCATTTCTTAGAATCTCCTCTACAGTTTTACATAAATATGAGAACATTTCATTCAATCTAAATTTTCACCCAGGGACTTGTTTTTGTTTTATAAGGGTGCACGTTTTCTGGCGGTATGTTGTCCCCCCCCCCCCCTTCTTGTTAATGTTCTCTCTGTTTTCCCGTTCCCTGTCTTTCCCGCTTTTCATCACCCCTCACCATCTGGACCCCCCGTTCTTCTCTCTCCATCGCTCTTTGTCTACCTGCTGATTCCAGTCTCAGCGAGTCGAGGCCAATCTGAGGACGTCTGCGCTCAGCAGAAAGCGATGATGTCATCTCTTTCAGCGCTGGCGGGCAAGACTGGCGCTATCACACGACACAGATACTTTGGTTTACACAATGCCGCCTCTTTTCAAGACAGACAGCCTCCGTTAACACAGAGCTGCCGACACAGCGTTCGCCACACTGCTTACATCCAAGGTATTTTAGTTTGACTTTAATCCTTAACTTAAAATGAGCCAGAATTTTTAAGTTAAAGGGATCATTTAACAGATAAATAAATGGTAAGCAAATAATGAGGGGGGGATTTTTCTTTTTAAGGTTATGTTGTGTAGGCAGAGGACACAGAAAAAGCTACAATTGATCATGGTTATGTGTCCTGTAACCCCTGTACTCTGACCTCATGGTTCATCCTTGTGTAAAGTGAGGAAGAGGAGGGGCATATTGTCACCACACTCAGAAGACAGACAATTTTCTGCATATCTATCAGGTTTGCTAGCTCTAATATTAAGAAATTAAATTAGGTGTATGAAAAGTAAAACACAAACATCTTGCAAAACTTCCCTGGGGTCGGGCAGCTATGATAAACTACACTGACCCATCCATCAGCTAACTTTTGCTACCTTGCTCAGTGGCTGTTAGCAGCCAATACTGTTAGCTTGACCAAGGTGTTAGCTTGTTCTGCTGAACTGTAAAGCCCTTGTATTAGCTGTCAGGCAAGAGACAGTAACTCTCTAAATAAAAAAAAGGGAGAGGATGAATCTGAATGTCAGATGATGCTGTGTAAACCCTTTTATAGGAAATATGTGGCTCCGCCTTGAGATGAGCATCACGATGTTCCTTTTTCTCTATTTTACATTTTTCTCTTGAGATGAATGACTTTCAAAATAATAAGATATATCATAACTATAGGCTAGATACTTGATGATGATCACATGATCACATTGCATAATTATGAGTTAATAAACTGAGTCATAATTATCATAAAAAACAAAGTCAAGAGTAAAACAATCTTGTGTGGTAATGGGGTTCTTTATCAGATGAAAACTGTAAGAACAAAAAATGGTTTAACCACAAAATTACGTTATTTTCTTTTTCTTTTCTTTTTGTCATCTAGACTTTAGGAAACTGGCTTGGCATGCCGAAGGAAAAGTATGACAATGGTCTAGTAACGCAAGTACAACATCAATAGATTCATCAAGGTGGACACATTTTATGTATTGTCTTACTTGCAAAATTTGAGAGCTGCTGTTCATGGAGACCTTCTTCGCTGTGGCATTTATTTATTTTGAAGCCTCAAATTTTACATCAGGATTCCAGCGATACTACATTTTACAGCTCCTATGGATGTCTCTGTAATTACAATTCACGAGTGACTGTGACAAAAGCAAGCAAATTTGTATTTGTGTGTGATTACACAAAGAAGACTGATGGATAAAAAAAAGGTCTGTGGTTTACTCTTGGTTCAAGGGCAGTATAAGGACACAGACGCAGATTTTCTTTGCTTGGCTCTCTCATGTCTGGTTTAAGACCTGACAGCAGAAGGGGCTCACAAGTAAAACCTGTGGGTCATGGATGAGTAAACACACACACATACACGCACACGACACCACAACTACTTACTAGTTACTATAGCTGGTTTCCATGACAACAGACAGGGAGGGTGAGAGAGAAAGAGAGACATGGAGAAAGAGAGAGAGAGAGAGAGAGAGAGAGAGAGAGAGAGAGAGAGAGAGAGAGAGAGAGAGAGAGAGAGAGAGAGAGAGAGAGAGAGAGAGAGAGAGAGAGAGAGAGAGAGAGAGAGAGAGAGAGAGAGAGAGAGAATTCCACCCCCTTCAACTCAGAGCATTGAGTCAGATCTGAGAATGATGTATTATCAAGTGCGGGAGACTGAGAAATAAAGGAGAGGGCGGAGGGAGGGGAGTGGTAATGTGAAGCATAGTACAAGGGGAGAAAACAAAAAGAGTGAAGTGAATGAGAGGGAAGACGGGATGGGAACAGAGACTGAGCAGAAACTGGACAGCAGAGACAAAGGGACTGTGAAGAGGTAGAGACCGAAAGATGGACTGAAGTGATGGAAAATAAATAGGTAGAAAGAGATTTCAGTTTTAAAAAAAGCAAAATGAATCCAACAAAGAAAAGAACAGCTTTTATTTATACAGCACTCAATCAGCAGAATCAGGTGCAGTTTGTCACAGAGAGAAGGGAAAAAGACCCTTCTTTGCCTTCATATCCCGCTATGGTGTAAACATAATGCTCTGTGAAAGACTTTGGCTTGCTCCGTTTTCGGGCTTTTTTAAATGCAACGCAACTTTCAAGATGAGTGATCCACAATTCAATGATCACAAAACCCTTACAGCACATAAAACAAGTCTGAGGATCCTCTGGAAGAGTTAACAGACAATTGAAAAGAGTTTGTCAAACTTACTAGTGAGGCTGATTTTATGGTGGCAAAGCGGCCCTGGTTCTTGTAGTTTTGGGCCTGGCTGCTCTTGTCGGAGGAGGCCGGTCTCAGTCCTGACCGGTGGTCCCTGTGGATTCCATCGTCCCAGTTGTACTGATGGTCCTGTGTGAAATAACAAATGTCAAATGAGAACAAGTCACCGATTAAATCTTTCTTTTCTCTTAAAATGGCATCGAAGTGAACGTCGATAAGAGATTAAGGTGAAAACTGAGTGTTGCTGCAGGACAGATTTTGACTCACTCAAAACTGTGCCAGTGTTTAAACTCTTCACCATCTTTGTGAATTTCCAATAACAAAACTCCCCATTGATTCAAATCAGATGGAATGTAAAATTTCAAAAGGAATCATCAGTTTAAACTGTGCCAACTGTAACCTTGCAAAACATGATAAAATGTCAACACTGAATCCCTCCCCCCCCCCTGGAAATGGATAAAAACATTTTCAGAAGCCGGGGGACCAAAGATTCGATTCATGCGAAGAGGAAACTTCATCAGCATCTGAAAACAATGTGTCACTTTCATTTGTTCTCAGCTCAGCCCATGAACTTGAAACAACACACTGGCTGTCTGTTCATAAAGTGACATCCTTATTCATGCACTGTCAAAATACAAAGAGCTGATGAAGAAAGAGAATGACAGAGCAGTGACAGCCCTCTCTTCACAGATTTTTAAGTCATATGAGATATTCAACGAGAATGTCAGGCATTGTGTTGACCTGTGTATACTGCGCGTATGCTTGTGTGTGTGTGTGTGCAGGATGACAGAGCTGTAAGTGGGGAAATGGCGGGGAGTTTGTGCTGCTTGCAAATGTGTATGCAGTCTTTGTTCAGAGAGTGTGAATGGTGTCGGTGATGAACTTCAAGCGATCTGCCAAACAGTGTGTCAACGGTTTCCATTTCCTCTTCCTTTTGGGGGGAGGGGTTGGACATATACTTGAAATAGTGAGAGAAGTCAATAGGATGTTTCCACAGAGCCATGTGTCCTTGTCCCTGTTTTTGTTGATTATCCTTTTGTTCTAAGAAACGTGGGTACATGGCATTTTCAGAAAAGCGTTTACTACTGTAAGACTTCAAATCAAATAAGAGGACAATAACTGGGAATGTCAAAAGTTATCACTGTCTGTAATCAGCTTGTATCTCCACAAAGGAGGAGCAACCTTTGCTGGTGTTTATTTGTTTTTGTCTCTATAGCAGAAGGACATCTGAAAACCTGAATGGAAATTAGTTGGACAGACACCTGCAAGTCTTGTGTGAATTGAAACTCCTTAATCTATTCAACCGGATACACTGGAGTTTGGGGAAAAAAAATCTAGTTGTATAACTACATAGTTGTGTTTGAAATGGATGGAAATTAAACACTTGAAACAGGATTATAAAGCAGTGTAATGCTGATTTTATCACAATCATCGGTGCACCTACATATACACCCATGAATGTCTATTTCTACATTAAACTTTCTTGGTGTACTGACAGTTCCTGTTAGGTTATGAACCATCAGTGGGTTCATATTGAATGGGCGGGTTCATGATTAAAGTGCATAATTTAGCTTCACCTCATAAAACATTGCAGTCTGACCTGCAGTAATTGGCTCTAAGAAGCATAACATACTTATAAAACCAAGGCCTCTGAAACCTGTCCATAATCATTCAGACCCTGTAAAAAGGTTTTTCACCAGGCTGTCTCTGCATGTGGCTGAGGTAGGCTATACTTGTATGGTTGAGAAGGAAGATGGTCGCACACTCAAAGCCACGATGCAAAAAAAATGACTCAGGGTTTTTAATATTTAAAATATCAATGAAGTGATAATACATAGCTAAAAGCTGGAAAAGAGGAAGGGTCCGCCAAATATAAACAAAGTAAAACAGTGTGAAATTGTGTTTTCCTTTAAGGTCAGTTTGTTTATTTTGTTTGTTTAACAAACACACTTTCTCTTCTGATTAAATGTATTTCCCAAAACTACATAGTACACCTTTAAAATAAACCAAATCATTAACTTTTCGACATGAATGTTTTCTTAAAAGGTATTGTTTTTATTGAGTGGAGTAGAGGTGTTGCTGGTAATCTGTATTGACAATAACCGTGATATTCAAAAATGACTTTTTGTGGCAGGATGGTTTGGACAAGATTTAAACAGCTCTCCCCTGAGCCGCACTTTAAAAGGTGTGGAAAGTGTTCATTCCAATTTATAAAACATGCTTTTAGCTTTTAGCTTTTACTGTTTTCATAGTTTAATGTCTTTCTGTTTGGCTGACATAATGTTATAGTTCATTATAGTGTGCATACTTGCAAGCAAGTACACAGAGAAGTCTAAATATATTCCTTTCTTTTCCACTTTTTATTAGTTAATAGTGTTAAATTGCATCCAGTTTAAACCATTGTTTAAATATGAACATATTTGGAATATAACAGCTGGAGTCAATGAATGCCTCATGTCTGCAGACAAAAGATTTTGGGAAGTGCTAAGAACTGCCCACACGACATGATATAGTGGTTTGGTGTGATATTTGATTGGTCATCTGGCCCTAAATACTTGCCACCTCCCTGCCATCATCATTCAACCTTTTACCCTTGAACTTTACCTTCTTGGTGTGCGGGGAGGATTCCAGGGTGCTGCTATAGTCCTGGGGGTGCATCATGGTCATGTCGGAGCAGCTGTCGTCCAGCACCTCTTGCATGCTGTTCACGCTACTGCTCTGGCTGCCCGTGCTGACCGACGTGCTGGGGATGGAGTGGTTGCTGCCCAGGCTGTTCATCTTACAGCTGGCTGCCTCACTGTCCTGCAAGTCAACGCACGCGCACACACACACACACACACACACACACACACACACACACACACACACACACACACACACACACACACACACACACACACACACACACACACACACACACACACACACACACACACACACACACACACAGTTGCTTCAATACAGGAAAATAACTTATGGCCTCTCGAAAAAGTCAAAGTCAAACTAAATTGCCAATTATTTTATGAACACCTCATATGTTTCAGATAAGTTTGTTCTTGCACATTGCTCTGACTGTGATGTCAATCTGTGTGTGCGCATGATAGATAAAGGGAAACAACCTGCACAGCATAAAGGTGCAGTAGACAATTCAGTTAAGTCTGCAGTGGCATTCTGTCTTAAGATGTAAAAGTCAGCCACTCTGTCCCCCCTGAAAACACAAAATGAAGTTTGGGGCCGCACGTTCTTTTAGCAAAGCCTTCAGCGGTGTCTTGTTGCAGTGAGGTCTGGTGGCTGTTCTGAATTGCTTCACGTGGTGTAGGATGACACTACTGTGTCCGTGCCTGTTTATCCTGCCTCAGGCCAGGTCAACGAAGGGACATTTCTTCTCAATGTCAGGCTACTGCGGCTGCTGGAGAAAGGCTGTTGCACACGCGCGTGCGTGCGTGTGTGTGTGCGTGTGTGTGTGCAGTGAGCAGCTATCAACTGTATTTCTGTGTTTTATCAAACTACATTACAAGTGACAAAACTACAAGAGTAGCCGCTTTGGATTAAAGCAGAGTATCTGGTTATTCCATCTTTGAGACTTAATCAACATCACTTCAGACAAATGATCCTGTCATCACACATTTGTGCTATGAGTCTGAGCTTGAAGGGTCATGCATTCTTGACTTACATTAAGTGAAAAGCTCCTCTACTGCAGTGCTTAATACATTACAGCCGAGCAGAAAACACAAGTCGAGTAATGACGATACGATCCAGTGATAAATATAGAAAATAATTGGCAGAGTTAGTTAATAATAATAAATTATCATTGCAGTCCTAAACTGCTTTATGTAACATTGGCCTGCCTGTTTGGTTATTGTTAATTTGCCTCAGTTGGCTTGATTATAGAGTCTCTGATTATACCCACACCCTGTAGACTTTTTGTTCTTGTAATGCATCTTTCTTATACAAAAGTTAGCCCTAAAAAAATTAAAAAATTAACTTATCTTTGAAAGTGAAAGTTAGAGAATTGTTGTCATTAAAACTGAAATAGAGCCCATGTTTTCAACCACTTGCCTCCTTCGATGGTTACTCCTGGCAAACTGTAATTCTCATCTCTGTATTATTTCTTCTTTTAACTGAGACTCAGCCCAATCAACTCCCCCTTATCTTTTACATGAACCCTTTCCTCTCCCTATTCCACACACCTCCTCCTCTTCCTGGCTCTCTCCCATGGGCCCGTTGTGTTTCTCCTGGTAGAGGATCTTCTTCATTTTGCGGTACTGCAGATTGTCCAGCTCGCGCACAGCATCCTTGGTCCTCTGGATGAGGTCGATGAGAATGCGCGGCGAGCGTTCCCGACGGACAAAATCATGCTGGAGTTACAAGAAGAAGAAGAGAGTGAGTTAGTTAGCTGGGTCCGAAGGTATTCAAATAGAGATAGAGGGAGGGAACATTTGGTTTAGAAATCTAAATAATTCTTTCTTTCTTATATAATTTTTTTTTTTTTACTTCACTCTTCATTATAAACAATTTATGGATATGAAATTGTCAATTTAAGGTGATGCTGATGACTTTTATTGTTAACAGAACAGCAGCATATACATTTGGAAAAGGATGCTTTATTGTGTGTTCTTGTACACTTGTATCTGTTTTTTTTAGCCAAACATTTCTAACAGACTACATGTTACGATTTAAATCCATTTAACAAATGAAAGTTATAATAGCAATCCAACAATGCAAGTTTTATTTGGGAAATTTAGTAAATACAGTGGTGTTTGCAGAGATGATTTAAGATTAGTTACTTCTCAGTAAATCCAAATATATGAAATAAGATCTCATAACTGCAGGAGCCTAAACATTCTAAATTATTACAAACTTAAAAACTGTTTCACTTCTTTCATCCAGAGTATGATTTCAATAAGCATTGCAACTGTGTCTATCACTAGAGGGCGCCTGTAGGTTGCTCAGTCCGTCCTGGGAGTCCAAGTACTCTACAGCCTGTAGTAAACTGAACACATGGGATGTGTGTAAGACTATCCATAAAATCGATTTTCGTAAACATTCTTAATCCCTTTCATTCCCACCAAACAAGACTGTATTTGCCTTAGCACAAAGTTAATGACAGCTTCAATTAAATTAAATTTAAGAAACCAAAACAACCACTGAATGATAGGTTAGGGAAGGTTTCAAGTCTTTAAATCAGGAGGTTTTATTTGCCCTAAAAGGCTGACAAACATTAACGTATCTGGAAAGAAATTTAATTGAAGAGACTCATAATTAATAAACAGCATTGGTGTTATGATTTTTTTCTGACCCAGTTTTGCATCGAACTGTGAGTTGGTGAAATTAATTTAGATCACATTTCTAAGCTGTGCCGAGATCAACTGTAGGGACCAGCCTTTCTGTAATCTGATGGAGGTATAATTTGGTGGAGAATGGGGGGGTGTGCATCTGTGTAATTATTTATTTTGTGTTGCATAACCAGCGGGTCAGAGTATGTGGGCGAAGCAGGTGGGGGTCGGCTAAGAATAAGGTGGCAAAGATGTACGCAAGTGGTTTATTTACACACTTTATAGCACTGGACTGTAATGACGTAAACACTAAAATAACAATTAAACAAAAACACAACATCTTCTCTCCCCGGCACTTCCACCCACTCTACCACACACACATAGTCACACCTCCCCTCAGTCACCCTCATTCATAAAATATTGTGTGCTTAGATGGCTGAAATGTATGCAACCTCAGAGTACGGGACTGAAAAATGTATACTCTGTAAAAAAGAAGTGTATTTTTAAATCTATTTCCAGCGGTCTCTCCTTTTCTCTGCACACCTTCCTCTCCATGTGACAGATGCTGGTGTAATGGTTAGTCAGGACACAGGGGAGTGACATCACTCTCTGAAAATAGAGATGAGAGTGATTTGTCCCCTTTTCTTACGGACCTTCAACCGACTGTGGGTGGTTGGCCACCCTCAACCTATCAACCAGTGAGAAGTGATCATTAGGATTCTTCCTTGTTAGAAGTAGGGATGTCCCAATCAGGTTTTTTTCACCCAGACACCGATCCGAATCCTTTACTATTTAGTAGCTGCTAATACCGAGTCCCGATCCGATACTTAGCCTTTACTAATATTTTCCTTGATAATACAGCTGCATTAAGAAAAAACACCCTCGTGTACAGCCAGCTGAAGTGTGTACGAGAGGCAGCCCACGCTTGGTACCTCCGTATCATCCATTGCTTTTTTCATATTCCTTACGTTGTCACGTAATATATCGTGGACGTATTGCTTCTTGATTTCACACGCGTTCAGCATTTTTGCGATTGCCTGTTTGACATGCTCTGCTGTATGAGACCCACGAAACTAGTACACATACCAGCAAGGTGTAACTCGAAAGTGGAATCAATGCAATGTTATGCCGAGATCACAGGGCATACCAGGGATTCAAAAACTCCAGGTGACTAACAAAATCCTGACACTCTACCATGGAGATGAGTTGGTTATCCAGAGCGATTAATTCAGTTACCTTCTCTGTAATATTTTTGGCCATGTCGCTGTCTCGAGGATATTTCCTCTTGAAAGTATCCGCGGGTGTTTGCTGCTTTGCCTGTATTGCTTGAGTAAACTCATTGTTCAGCTTTTAGCTTAAATCGGGCTTGGGTCCACTTTCAAATTTGCCGATCCTGATCAGTGAAAATCGGTCATGCCCATATCGGCCTCGATCCCGGTCCTGCAGATCGGATCGGGACATCCCTAGTTATAAGGTCAGTGTTTGGAAGAAGTGACCACATTTCTACAGCCACTTTGGTCCCTTCCCTGTATGTAAACTGTTACCAGAATTACTAATTCATCCTGAGAGATTTACTTAATGCATTCTATCACATATCATTATCAACTTTTTGAAAAAATTTACTTTGCTTTAATCTAGTGTAGTACTACTGCACTGACAGTAGCAGCAGGGATAAATCCTCAGAGACCAAGCCATACATGCTTGATGCATTAAAGGAATAGTTAAACATTTTGTGTTAGATAAAGAGATGAATATCATTCTTACATCTGTATATATGTAGCTGGAGCCAGTAGCTACTTATCTTAGCTTAGCAGAAAGGCAGGAAACAAGGGGAGCGAGCTAGCCTGACTCTGTACAAAGGTAACAAAATAAACCTGCTCAGTATTAACCCATTAGAGGTAATTTTGTTTAATTGTCACAAAGAGTAAAGTGTAAAAACAACACTTGCTGTTTTACACACCTATTTTCACCGTTGGCGTGAGCTGGGCTATCTTAACTGTGTCCATTCTTTGTATTGTATTGTATTGTATTGTCCTTTATAGTTTGTTTAAGCATTTAAAAAAATCAGTCCATGAAGATATTTCACTTCTGATTAAAAGTTGTTGGTGTACGTTTAAGTCATTTATTAAGGAAAAATGCCAAATATTCACTTGTATCAGCTTCTCAAATTTCAGGATGTGTAGATTTATATTAGAGAATCTGTTGTTGTACTGGAAATATCTGTGGTTCTCTAGTTAATTCATGGGATTAAAAAAGGCACCAAAACCAAATACCACCCAGAACTATTTTTAACGAGCATTTGTTTGCTTAACATTGGATATTTATGGGAAGAGGTCACTGAGAGTTTATTATTTCATTATGTATATAATTACTATCATTCTGAAAGTGGTATACAGGGAGAGAGTGAGTTTAACCTGAAGCTAGAACACTGATAGCTCAAGGCCCCCAGATTAGTGACCTGATTTCCCCTTTAAAGAGCTTGGAGGGGCATGTGCCTATGTGTGTGCCTGTGTATGTGTGCCTGTGTATGTGTGCCTGTGTCTGAGAAGAGAAAGTGGGGTATTAATCATAAGCTAACACCCCAACCCCCCCAAGCCCTTCAGTATAAAACAGCCCCTTCGACACTGATCCAAAGTCTGTTTTGTACTTATCCTTCTTTAATGGTTTTTCGGCCAGGATTTAGGTCAGGAGTGTTGGGAAGAGTCAATTCCAGTCTGAATGTCGATCGTACCAAGACAGCAGTGGGGAACGCTGTGTTTAGCCGCTAGCTAACCTCACATCTTCCCCTTCATCCTCCCTAAGGTGAGCCAGGTGTGAAAACTCAAGCCCCTGCACTGTTAAGCATGATCACCAAGAACATAAAACTCTTAGTGGGCCAATAGGATTACCTGTTGGTCACACAAACAAAAAGATCAACTCCTCGTTTACAGGGGAACACAATGAACATACAGGGATCAACACCATGTAAATTCATTGTGTTTTTATGGGGTTATTTTGGAAAGGGTGGCTAAAGAAATGTCATCATAAAGGCCTGACTTGCAGCTGCGATTCACTTTAAATTCATGCAATCCAATTCTAACTTCATTTGACAGAAGACAGTGGAGAATGACAGAATGAAAGGACAACATCCTCTTAATGTTGAGAATTAGGGTTCATTATTAATGTTCTAAATAGCAGTTTGAGATGTAATTATCATACGGTTCCTTTTAAGTACTTTTTTCCTTAAAAGCTTTGAAAAGGTTCAACTAAGTGGATTTTTTTGTTAAAATGATCTAAAAGTTTTTTTAAATTGGAAAAGAGTTGGACAGCACCACTGTGTGCCCGGACGTCCTCAGTTCGCATCCAGCCTCGGGACTTTTGTTGCATTTCCTCCCTCATCTGACTTTTTGCTCGTTTCCTGTTATCTCTCTACTGTCATAGTTTCAATAAGGCATTAAATAAAGTTAGAAAAAACTAACAAATGAACAAAACTGCCCAACTAAATGCAAAGATTCTGAATAACAGGGCAGCATAAGCATTTTAAAACCTCATACCAGTTCTAGTCTAATTGAAAGGAGTGATGTGAAAGCAGCAAATACATGCAGTACTGTGGAGCCCTTGAGGAGCGTGGCTCCAAGGCGCAGCACAGGAAGTTACAACAAAGGAAAAAAAAAAGAGATAAAGCCATTCACAGCAGGGTGCCTGATTCTTCTACTTGAAGAAGACACAGTGTATATGCTTGCTTGTCAGGGAGCCGTTGGCGGGTGGGAATGACTCATCCGTATGGCTCAGGGACTGACTGAGGCAGGAAGTGAGGTCACAGCTGGGGGGATTACAGAGTACGCCCACTCACTCGTAGCAGCTCCCCTGACGAGGGTCTGTCCTGAGGAATTTTCAGTAGGCAGTAGTCGACAAAGCTCCGGAAGGGGTCAGACCTGGGACAGAGGATGGGTGGTCAGTGATTCCCCATTTCAAACATATTTCACTCAGCAGGAACAGTAGAGACAATCTAATGATAGAGCTGCACCTACTGCTCACACTGTCAATTCATGTTTAACTGATGGGTAATCTCTTCTCTGATTATCATATCATTGACTTAAAACAGAGCCATCCTATGTAATCTCTGAGTGCTGCTATAAACCATATACAGATTATGTAAATATGTGGAGCAATAAAAATATAGGCCACTGGAGCTGTGGAACACCGTGCCACTGACTCTGATCTAAAAATACACTCATGATAACACAGAATATGTAACACTGTGTGTGTAGGTTAAGATGAAGTACCCTGTGGTGCTATTTAAGATTTAAATTGTCAACATGCACAATAGGTGTCATTTTAGAGTCAATAATTTTGCCCATCCACCACCTCGCTCCTCCACCTCCCTATCTAACGTCCTCTGTGGTGAGCTAAGGTCCATGAGTGCACTTGTATGTCATGCCAATGTGTGCACAGTGTGGCCTTGAATATGTGTACTGAAGTTACACTATGGAACTGATGTCTCTACTAGTCTCATCTGGTGGGATGTTGCCGACGCCTCGGGCCGCTGTAGCTCCTCCAAAAATACCACAACCCTGCACCACCCCACACAATGGCTCGCCTCGGCATGATGCTACAAGCCAATGCTGATTTTACTAAAGTTCATCTTCATGTAGTCATAAGTAGAAAGTTAGAGCTTAAAAGACTCCCTCCTGTCTCGTGTTTACAATGATATGCTCTTTCGTCAAAGCATGATACATACTTTACTCTTTTAGGTTGTAAATATCTATCTAATTGAGAGCTTGGGTAGAAAACACAGGAAGGCCACTTATGCCTTCAGGCTGCTCCAAGGCAGGTAGAGAGCAATATTCAGCGTCTTGCCTTGGCTGTGCAGAGGATGCAGACTCTTGCATCATACGACAAGGAGCAAAGACAGACACGACTCTGCATGCTTAGGACCGCACATAATTCACTGTCATACCTTAGTAGTGATACAATGAAAGACATATACAAAGTTACAATATAATTAGAATTAAAAGAATAAAAATTAAAAGTATACAGTAAGTATTCATTCCTTGTGAGCCCAAATAACTTGCTTATAAAATAACTAAGCTTCATAACTGAAGTGCTACAAGCGGCATTAACACCCATCATCTTGTATTCTTTGACACATCAATTCAAAAACAGAGCCAGTTTTATTTTCTTGCATAATAAATTTAATAAAACCCAACGTTATCTTTATCAGCAGAAATCAAAAATTTCAGATAAAGTTTTTTCAATTATTAAGTGAATTAAACATGGAAATCTAATTCTTTGTGATAATACCCAGTAGCAAAACTAGTCTTTGCTAAAATAAGGTGTTACACTGTGGGTGAAAAGCTGCTGCAAAAACACAGCAAAGAGCTTTTTAAAACCTAGCTGGCCTAAATTTAATTGCTTAAAGTTTTTTTGATGTCTAGAAGGACAGTCTCTAGAGAATCTATTAGCATCTGCAGTCATAAGCTGTGAGGCTGAGCGCAGCATAAAGTCTGTGTACAAAGAAACATCCTAGTTAGTATGGCAAACACACAAAAAATGTGAGTTTTAACTACTAGCATAACATTAGAATAATCATACCGCTTTTGTTTTGATGTTGATATACGGTACATTAAAATCTGCATCACAGCTCAGCAGGACTGCTATGGGTATTTACACAGTATGTCTTTGGTGGAGGTTTCACAGGTAATTACATAAGAGACTTAAGAGTGTGACCTTGCACAAGGCCTGTTGCAGGGATCACAGGTTGTGCAGATTAACACAGGGATGTCTTTCCCTGACTGAGTGCAGATCGGATTTAATATTCACAGCTGATGGTAAGTTTTTTTTAACATTTTGAAGTCAGTTTGACTGTTCACATATTAGACAGCATCCCGCAAAGACTACAACTTTGTTTTTTTTTATTAAAATGATTTTTAAAAAATCTGAGTGTTAATATTTGGGAGGTGTGTTTTCAACTCACCACTCATTGGACTGTAGCGTGGGAGAGTCGTTCTGTGCGATGTGATATAAGGCACTCATGGCGTTCATGTTGAACAAGGGCGGTTTGCGCTCCGCTAAAATGAGAAAAGATTTGGGAGTCAGATGGATCAGAGTGAAATTTTGCACATTCACTACTCAGCTTCTCTTTGAATGAGGCAGATTCAAAGTCTGAAAAGCGTAAAAGAACGAAAAAAAAAGTTCCTTCCGGTTTCATGACTAATTTTTAATCAGCTTAAATCTTTGCAATTTCTGACTGTATAGGCCTATATATGCATTCTTTGACGTGTACATAGATGTATGCTTACCAAGTTCAATACAGGTGATCCCAAGGGACCAGATGTCCACTTTCCCCTCGTACTGACCCTCGTCCATGGCTAGGATCACCTCTGGGGCCATCCTGAGGACAGAGAGACACACATGCAAACACACACACACACACACACCAACACAGTTTATTAAGTATGGGGAAAAAATCCATGAAAATGTTATAATCTGCTAAGCCTCTCAGAGCTTTCAAAGACTCTGGTATGCTGTGATAGCAGCTCAGTTTTTGGAATATATGTGTGCTTCTGTAAACCTCGAGTGTGACAATTTGTGTGTATGCAAGAGTGAATTTAACGTGACGAATGAGACAAAGTTGTGTGCTGCTGGCCTTTGGGATCATGAGAGCCCATCACTGGTCCAGCTGTTTATGTGATAATAAGCATTCACCATCAAATCTGCATGAAGTATGTGAATGAGTATTGTGGTGGAGGGTAAGGTAGAGTCGATGAATTCTATATGAGCAATACATAATAGATTGGCTGTTCTGATATATGAACCCGCTTCAGACATGGAATACGTGATGATGCTGGCCTCATCAAGCTGTTAAAGTGCTGTCTTTCTGTTATTTAAACAAAGGGTTTAAATATTCAAATGTTCCTTTTGGATATGACAGTGTATTACAGAAAGAGCCACAATTCTGGCACAATATTTGGCAATTGGTGCGCAAGAGGGAGCAAGGCAGGCTAACCCCTCTACTTTCTCTAATTAAGGTTCTCGTGAAATTCATCATTTATTAGTATTACTAGGTCAGACCTAAAATAGTTGTTGTTACTTTTACTTAAAAGTGACTCAAGCTTTTATTCAGACCAACACGTAACTTTACCATCACATTTACCTAACACTGAGCATGTCTGAAAAGGGCTCTCATGAAATACTTGCCAGTGTGCCAAGAAAAATCCTATCATTTATGAGTTTAACTTCAGATGCAGAAATTCAAAAAACACTGACAGTATGATGGCAACAATAACTCACACACCGCATAAACAGAAACTAATGTTATGCCCTACCATATGTCTGTCTTGTCTCATGTGTACTGACCAGTAAGGTGTTCCCACAAAGGAGTTGGCAGGTGAGGCAATGGAGGCAGAGCCAAAGTCAGCCAGTTTGACCTGACCTAGCTCAGTCAGCAGGATGTTACCAGCTTTCACATCTCTGGATGGGAGAGGGGGATAAAGAGAGTGAGAATGTAAAGACAACATGTAGGCACAGCAGCCAAGAGAGGCCACATCAGTTCTCTGTGATCTATTATGCATCATCTTTTTTCAACAAACTGGCCACTGGTGTGACATATTAATAGATGTCATAACTGCATTTTGATGGGTTTTATGTCACATGATAACACAGATGAACAGTTAAAAACGTTGGTTTTATGGTGCCATAGTTGGATGCCAATCATATTTGTCTTCAATAAAAGATAGACTGAAGAAGGATAAGTACAGACATGAGGTTTTACAGCTTAATTACTTAATGGTGCAATAAAGGGACAACACGAGCACCTCTCAACTCATCTTATCATGTTCTCATATGTTCCTGTTGGGAAATGTTAGAGCGTGGTGATAGACTGACTCACCTGTGAATCATATTATGGGAATGTAGGTAAGCCAGTCCTAGCAAGGCACCGTGGGTAATGGCAGCAATTTCCATCTCTTGGAGTGGTTTCTTATGAACTTTGGAAAAAATGAGCACAGTGGAAATGAGTAGGAACCCTCTAAAGACTTGAATTATATAATAATGAACTATAACAGCTCTACACAAAGACCTACATTATACATGTTTCTAAATAAAGCTTCTGCATATAGTTCATGCCTGAGCAAGGCACTGGCAACCAATACTAGGACTACATTTATTGTTGCCTAATCTGTCAGTTATGTTCTTGATCAATCAATCAGTTGTTTGGTTTATACATTTAAAAAAAGCAGTGTTGACCAGAGTTTCCTAAACAGAGTTTCCTAAACATCAAGATGATGCCCTATAATGTATTGTTTTGTCCACAACACAAAACTATTCAAATTGCTGTCATACAGGAGCAAAGAAAAGAGAAAATATTCACATTAAAGAAGATAATTTTGACTTATTTTTTTACTTGACAACTATTTAATAGTTGACATCTAACTGATTGCTCAAATATTCGTAACAGCTTTGACCAAAACCTCACTGATATAACAATAGCAAAGTCCACCCTTATCATCTACCATATAGACAACGTGTAGAAACAGTTGTGATATGGGGTCCTAACCTGGCTTAGCAGTAGGTGTGGACCATCATAGAAGCAGAGACTATGTGCCAAGGCAAAAGGTCACTGCAGAACTATGACTGAGAAAATTCATAAAGGCAGAAGTCCCAAAAACAGGCCAAGGCCAGCTGTCATGTGTGTGCATCTGCGTCAGTGATGAGTGCACACATAGGTGCTTAAAATAACACATTAGGTTCAGGTCAGGAAAGCTCGGAGGAAGAACAGTGAAGAAGATTTACGCTTTGAAAACTAGAAAGTGTTCTTTTGTCTGTAGAAAAAGTACTATAAGCTAGAAACTAAATCAAAATAAACAAGACTTAATAATATCTTGTGTCTTAATTCTATACAATAACCTAAATGTAAAAGAAAACAGATGTTGGTTTCATGGGGGTTGTGAGATCAGCTCTTGGCTGGGCACATTGACTTGACAATAAAAAACATGATTGTGTGTGTGTGTGTGTGTGTGTGTGTGTGTGTGTGTGTGCAATTAAAACATTCATAAACACACTTACCCTCTAGTAAATCTGATGCGGAGCCCAGGCAGTACTCCATCACCAGCTGAAACAGAATACAGTTCAGCTTAATAACTAATCATTTGCATGGTGTGTACGTCATCAGAAAATATCCTGAATACAAAGCTTCAAGTCAAGTTAAAACCTTATGAAGTCGTTCTCTACGTCAGCTTATCACATTATGATGTCTGACAACAACATATGCAGAGAAACAGCAGAAGGCAATGGGAAAACACAGTCAGTGGGAGACTAAAAGACATGAGGACGAAGAGGAAAAGAATCAGACAAATAAGATAGGAAGGAAGAGATAAATTAACAATGTTGCAACACTGAAACAAAGAAGGGAACTAGGACAAAAGGAGACGTGGAGAGGGATTCACTAACCCAGGCAGTGTTGTCTTTCAAGTAGCAGCCTTTGTACTCAATCGTGTTTGGGTGTCGCAGCTGTCCCAAAAACTTGACCTCCTTAATGATGTCCTGCCACTTCTGCCAAAAAACAAATCCAGACACACAGATGGTTACACTCCACAGGTACAATCACAGTAACATTTAAGTGGGCTCAGCAGTGACATTGAATACAAAATCCCAGCTGACCTCAATAGTAGTGAACACTCACACAGGTATGACGACTTTTATACATCTGTTACTGTTGCATACAGACAGACTGCTATTAAACTACTTTCCTATCAACATAAATAATAGTGTTGATATGATGATAGGAATGTGATGATATACAATCACAGCAGTGATACGCAAGAGTCCTCTTCTAAATCCATCTCTAAAGTTTATAAAGAGAAGACAGTTTACTAGAGACAGAGAAGTGAGGTGTATGTTGTGATTATACAGGACGCCCTCTGAAACACACTTGTGCTGAAATCTTTACAGTTGTTTCCTTGAGGGAGGAATATGTTGTTCCAAAATTTGCATCTGTTGGAGGAATTTGTTTGCTCTAAAATATGCATCTGGTAGTGAGTAATTATTTTGTCTTTTTTTGTCATTATTTTTGTTCCTTAAGGGTAATTAACCACCACAAATGAGATATCGCAGTCTCACGAACTAGTGTCAAGCTTGAATGACATTATGTCATTAGAGAATGACATAATGCTCCTGCGTTCACTGTTACTAGATTTGTGCCAAACCAGGGGAAAATAAATGTAAGCTTGAGATATGGTTAATCGAGACAACCACAAAACTGTGATGATGCTTTTACAATGGCACCTTGAGTCTGAAGGCAACGTTTTGAATGTCTGTGTGCTCCTTTGTATGATTGTTTTTCTTACTTCGGTAGTCTGCTTGCCATTATATGACATCTTTTTGATGGCCACCACTTCGTTGGAGTAGGAGTTGCGTGCCTAAGGGAGAAAACAGAGAGATCACAAGTCTTATTTACAGACAAGCCTCACAAACTGATACAGAAATCCTTGCATAAAACATCACAAGACAGTCTATAAAAAGAATCCTGCATCAATAGATCACAAAATTGAAACACACTGATAAAACACACTGGTAAGAAAAAGAGTTGCATGGTTGAATATGAAATTACTTTAGAACCATCAATATTTCCAATTAAATAGGGAAACCATTTTTGGCTTTCAAATTAAAATGTTTAATATAAACATAAAGCCTCATATTAAATACTTTATTAAAGGTTAATGACATACTGTTATGTCGTATGTAGACATAAATACATTTAAGTGTATATAGATAGATTATCTGGTTACACGTCAGCCTTAATCCATTTAAGGGGTCCACAGGAGGAGTTAAAACTGTTGACTACACTGTACAACTACATTATAGCATGCAATAAACCATTTTCTATATTTAAATATTACTTAGGAACGCAAAACAGAGGGATTAAAGTAAACTGACTCTGATTTAATGTCTTAAAGGTGATACAGAGGTGAGTGGGATAAATTCAATGCCTTCAATACATCATTGAGCACGCACAAAGCCATACACATACACATCAGAGTGATACGGCAGGAACAGATTCTCTCATTTGAATTAAAACAAATTCCCGCCTTCTGCTACGTGATTAAGGGAAGACCGCAGGTAAATGATGTGTGGTTATGCAGCAACTGCAAGCATTTAAGTTGCCTGTGCACATCCACATGCCCATTCTAAACCCGTGATGTTAACCTCAAAGGCATTTGGCCTTATGGACAGCTACACTGCAGCTCAGCTTAAGCCCTCATCTCAGCTACATCCCACTTACAAATGAACGGGAATTTCATGTTGAGATTCAAATGGAATTATAGTAACAGCCGGCAGTATTCCCATTTGACTCTTTTTTTTTTCAGATTCATTTGATCCCTGTGATTGCCTGTCAGTTCATGCATGGAAGCTGCCCTCCGGTGTGATGTATAGATAGATGAGTATAGTGAAGAGGGGAAAAATTATGTATTCAAATACTTCATGCTAATTGTCACTGCAGAAGAAAGAGGGTTTATCAATACTTACAATAAGCTAATTCATTCAACATACACTACAGTGAGGAGCCTGTATACTCAGCATGGGGGAATTCCCCTTGTTCTCTTCTATAATGGAGTTTTCCCTCCACATGCATGAGCTATGAATGCACATACAATTACATAATTGTATTTGACTATGCATGCATATAGTATACAGTAATAACCTTGAGATTATGCATACATTTGCAGTAGTAGCCACTGTATATTCCCCCTCAACCTGCAGCAGTATTTAACAGCATTACTGCATATTGCAGACATTTATTTTTTAAATGTTGGACCAAACCAAAGTATTGTAAAAGATTTTGCCTGAGGCGGCTCAGTGCAACAAGGATTCCAGTTTTTCAGGTGTTTGCATGTTCGTCACACGTTAACATTAATTTCCTTGGGTGCTGAGCGTTTTCTCCCACAGTGGGTTGTGTGAAAATTCATAATTTCCACTGGGAATGGGTGGAGGCAATTTTGCAGTTTCACTTTGATTTTCTTTCTAAAATGTTTGTGTCCTCCTATTGACATAAGTGTTAATATGCCCATGTGAGTCCAATTATCAGCAGGAATCTTAACAAGATGCAGCAAGTGACTTTCAGCCCGTTCTTGCCAAACACAGGACAAATGAAGGCTAAACCATTCTTTTGGGCAGATTATTGGATAACTGCAGAAAAAAGGGGTGAAAAAGTACCCACCATCCTGAATATCTTTTAGGCAATAAAAGAAATAAATAAATAAAAGACAGTGCTCCTTATAGTAAATCTGCAAATGCAACATAATGTATCATCAAGTACCAGGTCTCTATTATTGAACAGCTAAGGCTCACAGTGTACCAGCTGTAATGCAGACAGCATAAGTGTGTCAGTGAGCACAGCGTCAGGGCAGGATTTAGATCTACACTGGAGCCCGTCAGCCAGACGGACAAGGGCACCAGGGCTACTAGTGATGTGTTGGGGCACTGTGTGTGTGTGTGTGTGTGTGTGTGTGTGTGTGTGTGTGTGTGTGTGTGTAAATGACATGGGATGGAAGAGGATGGTAAAGGGCTGCCAGCCAAGAAAATCCTGTCCCACTATTGACAGCTTCTCTTTTTCTATATGAAGAAAACAGCTGTCTTTGGAGGGAGGAGGGAGGAGGCTTTTCGCCCCCAGCCCTGCATCTGGATGAGAGGAGAAGGGTAGGAGAGGAGATGAGATGAGATGAGATGAAAGGAAAGGAGAGGACAGGAGAGCAGAGCAGAGCAGAGCAGAGCAGAAGCAATGAAGAAAGAGCAAAGAGTTGCAGTATGCTTTTAACCCCCCTCCACGCAGCTTTAGCATCAAAGGCTTGATGAGTAATTAGTGATGATGAGATTAATAAGAAAGGCTACAGAGAAAGTGCGTAAAGGGAATCTGTCTCCACTTAATTGCATTCAAAGAGCCCATGATGTAGTGGGCTACAATTACAACACATGTACAAATCAGTGAATCGATGAATGACTATGTAGGGTAACCCATTAACATAATAAAAAGCTATATTTGTGCATTAATAATCATCATGTAGTAAAGGGCAGAGTGCCTTGTTTTTGGACTTCTTAAATGGTCCAGTCCCTCATCCATATACCATCTTTCTTTCGGTTTCAAGCTGAATGAACAGCCAATAAAATCCACCATGAACAGCATCACCACTAGATCTTTATCATTCCCCTGAGAGTGTTACTTCTAAACCATCAAGGCCCAATGATGTTTAATAATCTTTGAAACTTTTTCTGAACAGATTTGCAATGTCCTCAAGTGGTGTGTGAGTGAGTGTGTGAGTTAGTGAGTGAGTCTCAGTAAGAAACGTTTCGGGGCAAAGACCTGAGAAAAACTACTTCGAACAATACCACATGAAACAACCCAGTAATATGGCCATGGAAACAGCTTGAAGACTAGACTTCATAACTAGTTTAACAGTGGACATTTGTAGAGCCCTTACATTTCAGTTTAGATGAGATAAAATTCAATATGTGTACTTCATAAACTGTGGAAGCCACATAAAATTGTGAATTGGCACTTACAAAGTAGACGGCCCCAAAGCTGCCATGTCCGATTTCGTGCAGGTCACAGAAGACATCCTCTGGGTCATCTTTGAAGAAAAGGTCGGCCAGCTCGGGGTCCTTTGGTACCCCTTTCCGTGTGGACGACGGCATTATGGGCTGGACATGGGCTAGGCGTGGGGCACCACGCTCACATACACACTACTGCTTCTGCTGCTGCTGCTACCGCCACCAGATGTCCATGACGGGCCCGGCATTGGCCAGCTTGACCTGGAAAACAGAGCAGTAAGGAAGACACACGAGGACATGAAAACACTTTTACTGCTGTGTACTGCACTGGACAAGGTCAGACGCTTGTTTCCTTTAGGCTGACGATACAGATCCTCTTTGATTTGACACTGAGAATACACATCACTTTTTGTGACGAATATGATATTTACTTGACCCAAGAAAGCAAAGCATTAAATCTTTTATGAGCAGGGTGAGAATAACTATAAGTATTTCAATGTTATATTAATTGCTATGTAACTTAAAACAGATAACATGCAAGATAAAGCTTCTCAATTACAGGGATACAAACTTAGGCAGATTATTGATACTAGGGCTGGGATGACGCGCCGACGTAGTCGACGTAATCGACGACATAAATTCGTCGACATGAATAATTTGCGTCGACGCGTCGTCCCAAACAGGAAGTGTTAGTACCTGTGGAGGCTGAGAATAGCCCCTCTCACACAGAGACACTGCATTAACGCAGCAGCGGCGGTTCGTCAATTCTCCAGAGTTATTCATTCACACAGGGCAAAGCACCGCTGGAATAAAGACGAACCGCCATGTAACTCACACAGAAAGCTGCGCTGCCGCTCCTAAAGAGACGTGACGGTATACGTCATGATGATGACGTCGGGGTGTTTCCCAGGTGTCCCCCCTGTCAATCTAAACCCGCGGACCGTTTATAATGTGTAGTGATTGAGAACCCGGCCCCCTGAACACCCTGGAAGGTGAAAGAGTTCCGTTTTTGCACTAAATTACATTATTACATAATCGCCATCAGTAAACAGGTTGCTGCGTGACTCTGTCACTTGCGGGGACGGAGGCTGTTTTCTGGGGGAAAGTTCACTGAAGTCTCGGTCGGGAGGGCTGACCATCGCAGGGATTTCAATCAACACAACCACTTGAGTGAGTTAAAGGTTTTTGCCGGTGACAGACGCTGTTTTTCAGGCAGAAATGTGATGAAGAGTTGGTAGGACAGGCGGGATAACAGACGCTGCTCCGCCTACAACTGCAGTATTTTTTTCCTCATATAAGTTACCAACGGCAGTTACAACGTTACTTTTGTTTTGTCATGTAAGGTTAAATGAATCGTTAGTTTAGTCGATTAATCGAAAAAATAATCGCTAGATTAATCATTTGAAAAATAATCGTTTGGGACAGCTCTGATTGATACCAGGAAATAGAAATCCAGACATTGCTGGATCTCGTTTTACTTTACAGTCCCTTTAGAGAGCATCCATATATGTATGTGTGTGTGTGTGTGTGTGTGTGTGTGTGTGTGTGTGTGTGTGTGTGTGTGTGTGTGCCTGTCTGTGTGTCCTTGTGTGCATGCTGTTCTATAAGTGTTTCTGCATCTCATGGACAGCTGATAGGTGATAAGGCAGGAAAAAAGACATAGTCATATGATGACTACTAGCTGTCTAGTCCTGATGCTCATCCAAGTCACAGTCACACTTGCTCATGTAAACATGCGCATGCACACACACAACATACTTGACAGCTGAAGCTGAGTCACTGATGCATCATCTCCACAAACGCACACCATGTAACAGTCGTGTGTGTGTGTGCAGACAAATACACTAACCCTAAATGTTTTGTATCACAAGGCTGCAGCCAGGCCGTCAAGCGTGTACGCATCCTGGACACACTGCTCCAGTTAGCTTCATTGCACATGCTTCTCACAGACTCACACACAGTCACACACCATTTCTCTCTTCCCAGTTTTTCTCCTCCTCTCTCTCTTTCTGTCTACCATGAAATCTCTGTGCACATCAGCCAGATGCAGCAAGCAAATATGGCTCCAAAGGCCAGCCCCACACAGAGCAAGCTGACATACAGGCAGAGGCAGCAAGACACACAGGCACCCAGGCCAAGACACTAAGCATCAGCATCATCCTAATCCCCCTGCTCTTAAAGGGATCTAAACCATCACACCCACTCCAAAAAAATAACTCTTAAAGGCAAAGTCTTGTGCACTCTGTTCCAGGGCACCAGATGCAGAAAGATGGAAAAGCATTTCTTTATGCATGTGATTCTAAGACTGCACTATTTCATTCAGGATTGAGGAACACAAAATCTGATATTAACGGGGGTATCCTAATTGTATTTCTATCTCACGATGACAATGCAACAGTTGTATTTTGTTCTAAATATCGTTGGATTATTTTTGGTAAAATCCAGAGATGTAGTTAGTAAAGATCGATTTCATAGTTTGAACAAGATTTATTATGTTACACTCATGGCCTTTTACCTCCTCTCCAACCACTTGTGGAACACGGAACAATGTGTTGTCTTCTTCTAAACTTAACAAAACAACTGCCACTTCAGCGATGACATGTGCGGCTCTCATCTACACTGCATGGCTCCACACAGGTACAATAGCTCTACATCTTTGTTCTTTTCTGTGTTTACTGGCAGCTGGCAAACCAACTTTAAAAAGGTGCATACCAGCACATACCATAGGTAAATACTGCACTTGTTAAGTCAACTAAAGGAATTTGGGTTTGTATTATCGGTTCAATTTATCCTCTATAATTTCATTATCTGCCGGTTACTGATCATGTAACCATTTAATTATCTGGCAAATAATTTATCGGTACGATACATATATCAAGCATCCCCAGTAAAATCCAACCAATTACAGCAGTCAAGTGTTTCTCTTTACCAAAATAATAAACTTGACCAGAACGTATTGAAATATGAGTGGCACTCAACACCCAAGGTCTCACGGTTCAGCATCATCATACTTCCAATTAATCCCAACATTTGCTAAAGGCAGTTCATGTGCCAGAGGCCTACACTGAGAGATGCTGGTTATTTGTTACCCTTTCATGTTGATGGGAAGACATTGGAGATCATTTGTTAAATACTGATTCCAAGAGTTTCGCGATGGCAGTCAGGGAATGAATAATTCATTTAGTTCCATAATAGCTATCTCTACAGCAGTGTTGACAAATTAAAGGTATGCTGCCTCTTCTTTTTGTGTATATGGGAAGGTTTCTGGAAGCATCATGCCAACCTGCTGCCATCTTCAATTATAACATCTCAGCATTGGGAATGGCAGCAAGCCGAACTGTAGCTTGACTAAAGTAAATTTCATGGCATTAAGCCTTGATTTATCTCTAAGAATGCCAAAGAACATGCTTGGAAACCTCCGTAGGGTTGTCACATAAAAAAACAGGCATGGTTTTAATTTACCTGCTTACATAATGTAAAAGATCACATATAGAGGCTTACATATTTATTGCCTTGAGGTGTTTCTTGGTCACTGACGCATTTTTGAGAAGCTTGCAACCCTTTAGCTGAGACCTTCACTTTGGCGATAAAGGTGTGACAAATGGTGGATGAATAGTAGAGTAAAGCAGAGCATGTAAACAACCTGTAGAGTGAAGATTCTTATACAAACTATTTGTGGTTATTAGCAGTTCAATTAAAAACACATGATTACACAACCAAGTATTGCATATACATTCCCAGGCTTTCACTAGTATATGTAATTCTCGTTCTTTAGATATGTGATTGGCAGACTTTTTTCACTGAAAGCTGAAACTATCCATCAGAAATGTTGATCCCTGTCAGAAATAATGGGTATCACGAAGGATGGTGATCAACTTGCCTGTAATTCTTCAGGCCCTCTGCACTTTTCAATAAAAAGGGTCGTTTGGTGCATGTTATGTTTGACTCTTCCTTAGCACAAAATGCAAGGAAATTACTGCTACTTCCGATTAAGAATATAATGAAATATTTCAGCAAAGCAACACTTCTGCAGCAAAAATGAGGCAGGAAGGCAAACAAAAAAATGTCAAATTGTGCAAATCCATGAGATGTATTTATGTTAGTGCTTAGCACTATTAAACGTCATAGGCTACTGATTAAAGGGGCTCTGTGGAAGCTCTGGTTTGTGCTGAAAGCTGGTTGCTAGTTTATTTTAGCGGACTCCATTTCTGAACTACTGCTAGCTATTGTTGCTCTGTTAGCAGAGAAGACAAAGACACCAACACAAGGTACCAGAGAGCGTGCATGGAGTCATATCTTCAGAAAGAAATCCACAGTCCAGCAGTCCACTAAATAACTTAAACAAAATATCCACAGGCTTGCCAAACCAAGAGAGACAGGGGAGGTCTCACTGTTCATGCCACAATCCAAACATGTAAGGTCAATAAAAGAAATTATTAATACATGTTAATTACTACAAATTGTAAAATACAGCCCCTTTATAAATGTATGTTGCAGCATAAGTTACCATGGTGATCTAGTTAAAATAGAGACAACTTCATATTACTGAAAATTCTGGCTTTACATACCTTACTAACCAACTAATCGTGCTTGAAAGTATATGCATCAGGTGTGTCTCAGTAAATCGGTGCATGTGTCAGTGTGTCTCCTGGTTGCATCAGCCCCGTCTGTCTCTCATCTCAGACACACACACACACACACACACACACACACACAATTCACTAACAGCACATGAGACAAGAAATAAACTAAACTGCAAAATAATCAAGCCAAAAATTGGGGACAGACGAAGTAAAAGGATTGGAAAGAAAGAGAATGAAGGTTTGACAGACAGACGGACAGATAGTCAGTTTTACCCCATGTGAAGGAGCTTTGAAAGAAGATCTAAAACGTGGAGATGGAGGAGTCGACAGGTGAGTAAAAGACAGATAAAAATGGAACAACTGAACGCCAAAGTCATGTGATCACTCTGGAGACTCTGCACACCTCCCTCTCACCCTTTTTTCCACTTTATCCTCCACCTCCTCCTGTTCCTCCTCTTTTCTAAGATGTGTGATGTGATGCAACATGGCAACAACAGGTTGTAACACAGGGGGCTTGGTAAAGTTGTTACTAGTCCAGCAAAGCACAGTGTTTGGACAGTTTGCTCTGTTAGTGTGTGAGTGTGTGTGTGTGTGTGTGTGAGTGTGTGTGACAGTGTGTGTGTGTGTGGCTACTGTGCATCTATGAATGGTATTGTGCTGAGAGAGAGCTGATTAGGCAAATGGCTTAGACAGATTAAACGGCTGGTGTGTGTGTGTGTGTGTGTGTGTGTGTGTGTGTGTGTGTGTGTGTGTGTGTGTGTGTGTGTAAATTCTTTACTGCATGTGCACTACTAAACATCACTGCAGGACACAGGTGTGCATTAGTTTATATGTTCAGAAATAAAGAGTGCCTCGCATGCCTGCAATGTGTCTGAGTGAGTAAATAAGTTGGCATGTGTGGGGGTTAGTGTGGGGGTGGGTAATTGTGCTAAAACATGTGCAACATACAGTAAACTATATTTGATAGGAACAAATTATGTGTAAAAGAGATTATACAGCTTATGTTAATGTGACCTGGGTGTGGGCGCGTGCACACATAGACACAGACACACACACACACACACACAGACACACACACACACACACACACACAGACACACAAAGAAGCGATGTAATACCACGCTTGAGAGTGACTCAACAGTGACAGGCTAGTGTAACTCATTTGCAGGTCAGCAAATGAATTCTAAAGAACTCTGAGACTTATGTATATAAACACGTGTTAAATGTGGGCCAAAGTTCATGCATACATGAAAAACTCACAAACAAATTCTGGACACCCCCCCCCCCCCCCCCCCAGGCAGGCCCCTGTTGGTGCAGTTATGACTAATTGATGTACCAACATGTTGTTGCAGGACCAAGACCAGGCTTGTGGATACGACTCTATGTGCTTCATCAGAAATATCTAAATGGGACAGTACATTAATAACAAGACATATACACAATTCAAAAAATGGTCCAGAAATAATGGGAAGTTGATCTTTGTAAATCTGTTCATTTGTATCCAAGTATGCACAATAACATTGGCACGTCACCTGAGAGTGCCCAATAAAGGCCTTAAAGTTAAATATGACTGGCTGTTAATAGGGTGCTTTAATGATGCGCACATAACACAAAGTTTGGAGTTAGTAGTTTCCTTACTTTGCCCAGTGAATGTGTATGCTTTTAAAAAGCACTGTACAGTATGTCTGTATCTGCCAGCTTGCCATCATGCAGGCAAATGGCCTCACAATATGTTAATTTTACCACAGGAAAGACTTGATGTTCTCTGTAATTAGGTGGAAAAAATATGTGCATATGTCAGTATTGGCATCAGCAATCAGCCAAAATGAGTAACAAAATATCTGCATATCTGATAATGCCAAAAAATCCAGTAAGATGCATCCATACGTACCTTCATACTGTATACGCGCCATTACGCCAGTCAGAGCACACAAGTGTCTTTATGTGTGTGTGTCAGTTGATGTGTGTGTATTTGCGTGTATAGCCAGGGGGTTTAACGGCTTACTGGCCCCCCTACCGGCTTTAGGCAGCAACAGGAATTAGGCAGACTGTGGGAATTCTTACTGTGATTAAAATCACCAGCTCTAATCAGAAATGGGGAAAAAAGAACTGGTAAATCTGTCAAATTGCGCGTTGAGACATAGTGCGAGGGCAGAGTGTGTGTAAGAGAGAAAGAATACAAATTACATAATTAGTCGGTTTTCTTAACTCTTTTCATGACATTATAGAGAGCAGGCTTAGAGCTTTGGAGTTGTGTGCGTGTGTGTTTGTGTGTGAAAGTGCACATGTATGTGTGGGTGCGCAAGGAATCCTGGATCATGGACACACAAACACACACACACACACACACACACACACACACACACACACACACAGAAAAAAAGGGAAAATCACTGCACTTCAGTAATCCTGTCTAATAAAAACTTTAAGACCGTGGGCAGATAGAGCCTCATATCTCAGCAGAGTGCAAGGTCCCTGGAGAGTGCTGCATGCCTGCGTGTGTGTGACGTCTACATGTGTGTGTGAAAATGACATTAAAATAGGTCAACCTGAATCATATAAGAACCTATTTAAAAAAGGACAATGCCAGGTTGTAACGTGATGACTAAAAAATCTAAAAGGGCCAAATGTGATAGGAGTTATTTCTTATCAATTGAAAATCTCATCCGGCTGTTTTCTTGTGAATAAACACACATGACCATGCATGAACAGGGCAGAGATATCCATACTCACAACCTTAAGAGCACAACGATTAATCAACAATCCTTTGGAAATCTAGGAAAAAAATGTATTCTTGCAGTGCATTTCTCTCTTGATAGAGCATGTCTTCATGCAGAAAAATGAATAATCCACTATTTAAAACCCAATTCTTGACATTAAGAACTCAGGTAACAAGACTGGGCTATACGTTCCTAACGCTCTAAGCTGGGCTACTTTCTAAGTTTTGGTGAGGATGGCTGAGGATGGCAAAGATCATGAGCAGAGATAGAAAGTTCATTTATCTGTTTATTTTTAAATCGTGGATCATTACACATACACTATGTTTCAAAGGTATGAAGTAGTCACAAAGTAATAAATAATAGCATATATATAGGAATCAAAAATGTGATACATCACTAATCATTATGTAGTTGCACTGTAGCCCTCTGAATCAGAATCAAATCAAATCATATGGTGCAAAGAGATCCCAACCCTTACATTCACAAGCACTCACCATCTTAATGTCATCTTTGACTATTTTAATGACAAGTATCTGCCCTCGAAATTTGTGCAGGGTGTCACAATTAATTATCAGCAGAGAGGAAGATGCCAATAAAGCATGTTTTGTATCTCCACTGTGTTTAATAGAGATATAACCTGGTACATAAATGAAACATCTGTAAGGGTGGTCCACGCACGGCCATTAAGCTGCCACAACCTTCTCGTGGACCTGATCGTGGATTTGGAAAGCTTTCACCAGACTGATCTTCACAGCCCCTCTGCCCTCAAAGTTCTGGCAGTGAGAGGAAGCTCAGCTGAAGCCTGAAGCGTCATTCTGTAATCCAAATTGTTCCTCCTTTACCAACTTCAACTTGATTATTTATTGATATATCACCTTTCATACATGAATGCAGCCCAAAGTGCACACCCAATGCCCACAAGCTTTTTTCCCCACTCATGGTGTGACTCAAAAGCAAGATTTGCCTGTGGCACAGAAACACTCACACATACATGCACACGCGCTTCACTTCCTACTGAATCCAATGATTGGTGTTGTCTCCTCTTGTGATGATGACAAGTTGACGGAAGGATTAACATTATTGCCTAATTCACCAAACACAAACCACAGACAAACCTCAAACTTCCCTCAATCAGTGCAGCTTAAAGATGCATGCGCACTGTCAATAAAATAGGAAAGATAAACATTTCAAAAATAAAATAAGGCAAAAACAAGCTGTATTTTGCAAACAATAATTCTAAAAAGGACATTCAAATAGAAATCTGCAATTCAAGGCAACCCCTGTCCACTGCATTTAACTGTGATTTCTAGTTATTTCATGGCTAAGATGTTCACTTTGCTGTTATGTTGTAGCAATCTCCACACACAATAATTAGCATGTGCATACAGATAGGGGTGGGTAAAAATATCGATTAATAAATGCATTGCAATATATTTTTTCCCAATTCAATATCGATTCATAAAATCCTCTGAATCGATTCGGGCAAGCGACCACCTGCTGTCACTCGCCAGACCTCTCGGTCCCCGCCTCCAGCAGCTGGAAGCGTCTCGCCCACGACCTCGCTCGAGGGTCAGAGGGTGATGTGCCGCGGAAACACCGTTGGCGCTGCAGAGATGGGTTGCCGATGTCTGATGCACCGCTCTTTTGGAGACTGTAAACTCCCAGCACAGCCGGTCTCACCCCGGCCACTGCATTGTGCGCCCGCGAGTGGCACTCTCTTCCAGGGAGAGAGGGGGGGTCAGTGTCAACGTTTACCCCCTCGTGTCTAGCCGGAGGGCGGAGGGACGGCAGTCATGTCTATGTTTATGTCAGACAAAAATGTACCATGCAGTCCCAGAAACAATGGCACTTTCTCAGCTTAACTATGGTTGCACTTTTTTATAACTAAACACATCGAGTGCATTGTTTACATTTCAATTCGAACTACAGCTTCATTGAGGAAAGATTTATAATTTAAGATGACTTTTTTAATTAAAAAATTATCAACAGGTACTCTAATGAATTATTTGTTTATTACTACTTATTACTGAATCAATATCAAAGCACTTAAGTCAATATTGAATCGAATCGATATTGAATCGAATTGCGACCTAAAGAATCGAAATCGAATCGAATCGAATCGAATCGTGAGGTTCTTAACAATACCCAGCCCTACATACAGACAAGTTGAGAAAGCCAAGGTAAAGGCCAGAGAAACATTGCCTACTCTCAGCCTGCTTTAATTCAGTGTGACAGAGGGTCCGGCAGGGCAGTGAGCTTTCATTACGAGGAAAATAACACCCAGTTTACAGTAGAGTCTGCTGATGCCTGTGCTGGCTGTCCAACTGCAACATTAAGGGAAATTTGACACAGGCACACATAAAAACACAGATACGTGATACTAGGGTTGGGCGGTATGAGCAAAATCTTATATCACGGTATGAGTCATTTCATATCACGGTAACGGTTTATATCGCGGTATGTTTTTTCTCCCCTGTAAATTCAATTAATGGCTTAAAATAATCATACTGTTGCATTTGATCATTTTCCTCTTTTATTTTTATTTGCTCACAGCAGCATAACATTATTTTAAAGAAAATGTGCGAACGCTCGTTCACGTCAGTCGGGGGGTTGGACGGACGGACGGTCATCAACTCCGTCACCCGGGGGACGGACGGACGCTCGTTGCCGTTAGCCGGGAGCTAACCGGGGGACGGACGGACGGTCATCAACTCCGTCACCCGGGGGACGGACGGACGCTCGTAGCCGTTAGCCGGGAGCTAACCGGGGGACGGACGGACGCTCGTCACCGTCACGCGCGGAGTATACCATCTGGGGAGAATCCTGCTTAGGCGGGAGGCAAAAATGCTTGGGCGCCGCGCCTAAGCCGTATAATGGCAGGGAAAACCCTGGATTGTTATCACCCCGGTAAAGCTGTTTCTTCTTCGTCGTGCTCATACAACCGCGCCGAGCAGTCTGCTGCAGTGCCTGCAGTGCCCCGTGTGTTGAGGCAGTGTAACTACAGTGACTTAGAGAGATGCCGCAGACATCTGCTCTTTCTCCGGTATAAACGGTATTGCTAAATCTCTACCGGTGGACACTTTTATACCGTCACACGGTATAATACCGTCATACCGCCCAACCCTACGTGATACACAATTAACTGCAGGCTGACCTCAACGAGACAAGTGTGAGTTTGTCTGGTGGATGCTTGCAACAATCTTCTTACCAGATAATTTAGCCCATCAGACATTTTGCAACTTTTTTACATGCTGGAAGTTGCCATAACAAGAAATTCGTAAAACAACACAATGATCACACATAAAAAGAACAAATAAGAAATGTTATAATTCATGATAAGGTGCTCTGAGAAAACAATAGAACAGACAGCATCAGAGAGTCTAATGTGTATAACCGACCTGTAGGGAATATGTAAAGGGGATGTCAGATTAGCCCTCTTCTCCCTCCCTCTCTGCCTTTCTCTGTCCTTAATTTGTGGCCAGAGTTGATGTCTTGCCAACTTTCCTCATGACTGGAATGATACCGGACCTGAGGAGAGAGCAAAGAGGAAACAAAAGGGTTAGATGAGTACATTTAAGTTTAATACACTAGTGCAGTGCCCGTAAGAAAAGTGTACTCCTATAAAAAAGTGGGAGGTTAAGGAGCTTTTTCATGGATGGCCAAATGAGGCTGTGTTTGAAGGTGGGGCGTCAGGGATATTTAGGTTTGTTGTGAAATCTGATATTCCAGGGTATAATTGGCCGTTTTTGACTATTTTTGATGTTGCCATTATATTTTATCTTAAAAGCTATTTACTTGGTGTCATTATTTTCAGCACAACCTCACATGTGTGACTGTACAGTTATTTTTTTTTTTTGACATACTGTATTAACACAATGGACCTAAAATCACAAAAAAACCATGAAATCCGAGTAGAAAACTGTTGTTTATCTAAATGTGTGCATACATTTAAAACATTTACAAAGTTATATGTAACTATTTACATTTAAATGCAGGCAATGCTCAGGTCTGCCTGTGCTCCTTCCAGCTGAATGAAGAGCTGCACTGCCTGCTCCACATTCAGCTTCTCCTCATTAAACAAAAAAACGACTCCACTACTCACTAAACACACTACACCAAACACTACATAACACACTAACTACACACTCCAAACACGCTAAATGTCACAAATCTCTCAACTCTCACACACACCGACCGTCGTTGCATGTCAATCATCCGCCTAGGTCCCTCCCACAACCTCCTGTTCCTCAACAACCAAACTTGCTGCTTGGACGCTTTCGTGACAAAAGCCCGTTTTTACCGTTTCTTCTGCACCAGAAACAAAGCAAACGTGACGGCGATGTTTGCGAAAAAGCGTGGCGGACATTATTTACCCTAGATCCGGTTTTGGACGTGCCGATGCTTCCGGTCCGTCGCCTCGGGAGGTGGGCCGTGTAGCTAGCGGCTAGCTGCTAGCTAGCGGCTAGCTACACACGAACATCCACAGATCTGATTCCACTTTGTTGTCCGCGCGTCTCCAGATCTCCTCAGACCCGAACAGACTCGGTCCGGACTCGTTTAATCTCATTAATCCACAACAGTCAGTTTAGATGCACAGAACAGAACAGAACAGAACGGGACCGAACCGCCCGCAAAATCCCGGTCCAGCTCGCGCCGCTGCAGGTATAAATCTGCTTGTTTCTTAAGGTGGGGGGTCGCGGTGGGCTCTGCAGTGATTGGCTCTGGTGCGCGCGTGGCCACGGTGTGCAGTGATTGGCTCTGGTGCGCACGTCACTGTAGTGGCTCCGGTGGACAATGCTCGTGGAATTTGTAAAGCATTTATGAAATAATTTATTAACGGTATCACTGCAGTCCAAACAAATGCGAAATATCACACCATCGAACCAAGCAGCAGCCATGTTGAAACTCTCAGGTCAGTCTGATCCTGATCCGCAGAGATATTTGAGGCACACACACATACACACACACACACACACACACACACACACACACACACAGACAGACAGACAGAGGTTCCGTGTATTAATAGATAGATGACAACATTTTGAAAACTAGAGTTGAAATGATAATTCACTGGTTTCGGATTCTTAAATTTGGCCAGTTTTGTTAGTCTTATCCGATAGTAAATACCTGTGGGCTATGGGCTCACAAAATAAACTATTTGAACCTTGGAAAATTTTATCAGTATTCTTCATGGTCATTTATGACAACAACCTAAATGCCCGTAAGAAGTTTGTTTTCTTGTCTATCATATTTTCCTTTTTACTGAGAAATTACCAAAAATACTTCCATGACTGACAGGACCAGAAGCTACAAGCATCTGCACTGCAATTTAAACTTTTTATGTCATATGCCATCTATTTCTTAGAAACTTTACATCACAAAGGGTAACATAACACATAACACACGCGAGGAGCAATGCGAAGGCGATGTTCCTCCAGTACAAACGGGGGGGAAGAGCTTTCAAATTTCCTCACAATAGCAGATGGTGGAATGACTCGACAGCCAATGAAAATCTCTTTAATGACTGTCAGTTATTATCCTCTCAACAACTCCAGGATCCACAGAAATCATCCCTTCTCTCAGCTTCAGGACAGATGACAATAACACTGCTACAACAAGAAGTTCAAAGGAAATGTTGTCCCTTCCTACAAGTACTTCCACTAACAGAACAAGTTAATGGATGTTAGTTATTTCCATCAGGATGACTTAAAATGTATCACTTCATTTAGTATGTGATAGTAAGATCAAGGAGCCATCTTTATGTTAACTGATTGTCAACACCTGCTTGAAAATATGTGTACATCATCAAACATCATTATAAATATATGTCTTCGCATTTTAGACATGGGAAGACCTTCCCTTGTTTACAGCTATAAACAAACCCTCTTTCTTCTTCTTACAAATACATGAGTTCAAGGACACTACAGCAGTGCTATGGACACATTTCAAAACAAACAAAAGCAGGCACAAATTCATCTTTCTGCTTTTTCCGACACACACACACACACACACACACACGCACACGCACACACGCACACACACACACAGATCTGGGCAAGTTGTTCTGACAGCGGAGCGCCATCAGCTACTGGACTGTTTCGCATTGACAAGCTGGTGGTGCAGCATCCGCATCGTAACCAGTAAACAAAAGCTGACCCTGAACCATACACATTGTCGTTTACAAGACAGCACATAATAAAACCAACTGTTGTGAAGGGCAGCCGGACAATCAGGAAGTACAGTAGATCCACTATTCAGGCCATAAATCCCGGACTTGTGACCTTTGCTTTGAGAAAAGTAATCCCTGTTATGAATCAAGCCGGAGTAGATCGTTTCTTCTACTCCTTCACCTTTCCCTTTTTATCAATTTCTAACCCTGCTTTCTTGTCTTATTAGTTACCCGCAAACCTCCTCCTCTCTCTTCTTGATCGTGCAGAGCAACAGATTGGGTGCTCAGACAAACCACATTCAATAATAAAAGAAGGAGAGAGGATGGAGTGATGAGAGAAGAGGGATAAAAATGTATTGTGCCCCTTCCGAGTGTCCCTGAATGATTTATAACACAAACTGACGCTTGCATGAGCCTCTGGGGAAGTTCTTGCTGCACTTCTCCTCCTCCTCCACCTCCTCCTCCTCCCTCGCCCCACCCTCCTTGGCATTTGTGACCAACCACAAGAGAAAGATGTAGCTAGATAGAAAGAGTGAGAAGAGTAAGGGTGAGAGCGTGTATCTTTTATATGAGTCCATCTTCAAGAGGCTTTTAAGGATTCGATCTAAATAGAAATTTCTTTCAAGGCTGCGACTAACAATTGGTTTCATTCTCAATGACTCTGCCAATTAGCCTATTCTCTCTATGAATCAATAGTTTAGTTAAATGCTCCATCATTTGCATTAATAACAAAACATGTAATTGTTAAATACATTTTATTTAAAATGTCAACTTGATTGTCTAGTGGCCTCCTGGTTAAAACACATTATATAAACTGCAACTGGAGGTGTCCCTGTCACAATGAATTAAATGTGTTTGTATGTGTGTGGATATGTGTTGTGTTTGAAGAGAAGAACACGTTAAAAAAGGTCAGAGGAGCTGAAACAGAGCATGATAAAATTTGTGACACAAACAGAAAGGCGAGCTCAAAAAGCTTAGAAAGAGGCACGGAGGATGTGTTAGTGTCATTAACAGTAACAACATGAAAGAGAGATGAGAGAGAAAAATCAGAAAAGAAAAAGAAGAGTAAGAGAGAATCCAAAAGGGAGCAAAGGGAGTTAAAGCCAGTGATGATCCACTTCTTGATTTTCAGGCCTTGCTTCTTTTTTTAGGTTAATATTAAGCTGCTTTTCACCTACAGCTTGTTCGGGCTAAATTAATTGGACAGTGCTCACCATGTGCTTTACAATATACAACCATTAGCAGAAACAGGAGAGGCAGAAAACAGAAAAAAGTTACAGAAAAGTATTTCAGTTGTTTTGTTTCTTCCAAGGCCTGTGGGGTTAAGGTCAGGTAATGTAGGCCCCAACACAAATAGTAAGATAAACAGCACATCACCATTGGAACTTTACTAACACAGGCTTTCTGACAAAGATTGTTGGTGCATAAGCTAATGATCAAAATCCTGATATCCAACACCTACTTTCCATTCCTCCTGTTACATGACACACGCTGTGATATGAATCATAAATCCTGAGTCACAAGCGGTCGTTTTCCAAGGCAGAACTTGGCCGATCAAACTGTTTCGACAACCTCGTATTGCATTTCTGTTCCCGAGCAAAACAATCCAGTAGAACAGCTTTGAGAGGGACTAGCCAAACAATTCATCAAGCTGGATGTGGTATCGGGTATCAGACAAGGACTTTGGCCAGGCTCAGGCCTCTTTCTGTGTGAATTTTTTACATATAGACTTCCAAGTGTTCACTGAATGTTGACCAACAAACTGGCTGCTGCAGGTATCCACTATGACATCACTTCATGGATGATTACCAGAGTAATTCTGTGAAAAGGGAATGATTTCCCTTCACATCAGAACAGTTGAGCCATCGGTATACAAATATTGAACTAAATAGATTTTCGCTGTGAATATCACACAAGTCTAAATTAATGTGCACATTTAAAGCACAAAAAAGCATACAAGTGGTTATAATGATTTATCCTACTTTTAATCAATGATAATGGTACTCAATGTCTGCAAATTCAATACTTGAGGATTCCCAGAGTGCCTGATGATGACTGAGGTGAGCTTTTGATGAGTCATGGTAGAGGTAGGTGTACTCTGAAAAAAAAAAAAAAAGTAAAAAAATAAAAAGATTCACACATCCCTCAAAGAAATACCACTTTAAATAAAGCTGTGACAACCAAATATTAGGTGATTTCTACAATACTCGAAATCCTCCCCGGATGAAAATAAACTAATCCACCGAGATAGAAAGAAACTAAACATTATGTCCTGATTATCCTGCCAGGGTGGCATGGTGTGGATTTTTATAGCAGTGACTCATTCTCACAGAGTGAAGAATACACACACTTTGTCACACACACACACACACACACACACACACACACACACACACACACACACACACACACACACACTCTCTAAAGCAGGATTTGGAGACTTCAGGGCAGCTCTCATCTCAGGGGCTTAGTGACACTATTGAGACATGCATGCATACAAACACACACGCATACACAAACCCCAAAGACTGTTACCTTCTCAGACTAGCTTTAAGGCTAATGCCAACATAAATATGGGCGTTGGTGGATTGAGGGACAAATACGCGACAATTAAGTGGCCTATCCTCCAACTTAAAACCCTGGGCCAACTCTAAATCTGTGGTTTATTTGAAGCAATTTCCTCTTGTTGCCCTAAGTAAAAACAGCCCAAAAACTCACAGTGGCTACTCGACTTGCGATGTGGATTTTGAAAAAGTTGGACATGGTGCAATGGCCTTTTTACAGACCTCTACATCAACATTTTGCTCCAGCACACTGAGGATCAAGTGCTCACCTGAGATGAGCTTAAGGACCTTTCAATCCTGACTTTAACAGCGAGAGACTCAAAAAACTATCTGTGTGCTTAGGGAAGACTTGTGGACAACGCACTTAAGCTTCATAAAACCTCTGGAACAAGTCGTCAAACTGATCAACAACAGAAGTGCGGCTAACCTTACTGTACAGATTTCAAGAATAGTTATAATAAACTAGGGATGCAGGATATGGCCAACCAAGCCAATATGGTAACTAATAGCTACCTGACTCACATGGCTGATACAGAAAAAATAACTGCTAATAGAAACCAACATTTTAATGTTTTTTTATGCACACCTGAGTGCAATAAAAGCTAAGATGTAGTGGGCAAAGATTGTTTACTTGATATTCCATAGCTGTGATAAGATCTTATAGTTAAACTTGAAGACTTTTTCCCCTCATGTTGTGTTCATTCAGACCAGCGATGACATGTGTGGCTCTTGTCTACATTGCATGGCTCTACACAGGTGCAGCAGTTCCATGTTATGAGTGCGACATCAGCTCACTTACAGGTGCATGCCACCACCTCCTGTGTGAAGATGCTGCACTTGTTAAGTCAACAAAAGCATTTTGGCTTTGTATTATCGGCTAGATTTATCGTCTATAATTTCTTTATCTGCCGATAATTGAAAATGTACATTTTCCATTTTTTGTCCGATAATTTATCTATCCGATACACATCATGCATCCCTACAATACACCTTTTTGCCAAGGGTAAGATGAGAAGATGACAATGCCAGGAGATGGTTAGCCTTTAGTTTAAAGACATTTCCTTAAAACACATTTTGAAAATGCTAAGCAAATGCCACCATAAGCCACACTTCCAACAATGGTAAAAATGCACAGTACAAAACTCTCCCCTCTACATACACATCAGTAGTTAAAGTAGATAAGCTTCCGATGGCACCAAGCCAAATCATGCACACTTCCAGATTAAGCAGAGGAGTGTGGCGCCTCTTTTGCCCTAAAGCCTCAGGTCAATATCAATCTTAATCTACATATTTAATATAGAAAAGACCCTTGCAATGATGCAGACTTACAGGATATTACAGTGAAGACTGGCACACACACAATCATCACACCAGAAAGCCTTCACATGCGAGACATATTTTCACACCTTTTCTTTCTCATAC